>NC_052048.2:88833443-89005943 GCF_903992535.2 Arvicola amphibius
GTTCCAGGCACACAGCAAGTCCACATTGCCATCAAGCAAGCCATAGCAGTTTAACTCTGAGAATGAGCTTTTAATCTGAGTTACATCCAAATCTGCCATGCCGAGCACTGTACAGCCTGGAAACATCTCTCTGTATGGTGGCAGAAATCCACCATGTTCCTGCTCGCCTAAGCGGCACACAAACATCCAGTCCCATAAAAGCCATTGAAATGCTTTATAGCCAGAGTTCGCACTGGCGGCACAGGACAGGAAGCTGTGTTTTTAAATGACTCAGCTTTTTTTCTGCCACTATTGCTGAAACAGGAAATCTCTCTACGGCATGTCCTATCAAACAGCAAAAAGCTGTGTTAAACTCTCTCTCCCCCTTTTTTTAAAGCCCTTTCAGGTTTTTAAGTGTATTTAGTCACCACATTGCGGGCCAATCTGTTGATGGAGAGGCGGGGCTGTGTTCCGCCACCTGGCTAGCTTTACACCCGAAATAATTACATGGAAACTGTATTCTTTTAAACACTGCCTGACCCATTAGTTTCAGCATCTTGGTGGTCGCTTACCAGGAGAGATCTTAACCTGCATCTGTTTTGGAGAGGAGAAGCATGGCGACTGCCCATGGCGACTGCCTGAAGCATCTCCCTTCTCTCTCCCAGAATTCTGTTCTGTCTACTCCGCCTACCTAATTTTCTGTCCTATTAAAGGGGCCAAGGCAGTTTCTTTATTAACCAATGAAAGTAACATATAGACACTCCTCCATCACAAGACAGCTTCAGTAACCGAAGCAAAGGTATCTGTTGGAAGCTAAAAACATCCTCAAACTGGCTGATGAATGTTAGGCTTACCTGTATGTGTGCACAATCCAGGAATTTGTTGTGAGCCTGTCTCCTAGTGACATCAGAAGAGGATGGGTTAATTTGCTTAGCATGAAGTCTGGGGAGATAACTTTAGATTGTGTAATTTTAAATGAGATCGGTGAATTTTTTTTTCAGAAAGAGAGGCTGGTTTTACAGGAAATCACTAAAGAGAAGATAACTTTCTGTGATTATTTTGATTTTTGTTAAATAGGCAATTATAAGGTGAGATTTGCCAAAACTGCTTAGAATAAAGGATGCTTAAAAGATACATTCTTCTTTTCAGCTAAACATTTTATTGTTTGAGATGGTTACATCAGCACTGAATATAAAACATTGACTAAAATCTGAAGACACAAATAATAAAAATATAAATTAAGATATTTTTGCTCAGTGTTTTTATTTTAAGTTTATTTCATTAAAATTTATATTCCATTATATTCATCAACCTGTTATTGAACAAGCATAAGCAAAATATTTTATTTGCTGCAGTACAGATTAAATAAGTTAGCATATTTATGCTGTAACCTCAAGTCTCACTTTATTTATTAATAAATATACTTTGTAACTGTGAAGTTCACAAAACTTCATAGGAAAAGGCTTCAGTGTGTTTGACCTTGTGAATTTGTTCACTCAATTTTGTAATGCATAGAAAATGTAAAAAAAAATCACTACAAATAAAATTAAGTGTTATCCATTAAGGATTAATCATGATCACACACAATCCAATAAACAACTGAAATTATAGATGTGATGGATTTCACATGCTTATTCAGTAGATGCATATATGCATCAACACATGTATATTCACCTTCACACATATATGCACATTCACACACACAAATACACATGTGTACACATTCACATATGCATTTAGACACATTCACATGCACACAGACAAACACCCCCCACAGACATATATATATACGCACAAGATCACACACATATATTTAGATGTGAAGAGACATCCTAGAAAATGGAAACTTCTTTCTCAAGCCAAGTTACTGTACTTTGTTAAGCAAAAGCACTTCATTATTCTCATTTTATGCACTGCCATCTGGTATACTTGCACATTTTTGTGAATCTAGAAAAAGCACTTCAAACACAGACATTAACTAGACCCACAAGTAATTATTGACATATTAAGCAGCTCCTGAAGACAGGTTTGAACACATGGATTCCAACAGGATTTTCAAAGATTGATTGCCCTAAGACTTCCTACTGAGAACAAATATTTTGTGTTACTATTGTGTAACAACTTGGCAAAGTGTTTCTCTGTACATCTGCTTGCATACTCTTGTAAGAAGGCATGTTACAAAAGTATTTTATGATTCATAGTCATTCCTTTCCTTTGATATGTTTCCATGTTTTATTAATGGGGAAGGAATCCTCATAGTGAGAATTCTGTCTCAATTCTGAAAATATCCACAATGTTTTGCCTTGCAGTGTTCAGGATTGTATAGAATTTGAGGGCTTATGGGTGGAAGTATATAAAATTTGTAGCTGGTAATTATGTGTCAAAGGGACATTCAGAATCCACTCCATCATTGTCTGTAAAGAATATGTGATATTAGGGGGAAATGTTTTCCATTGTACACAATCTAATCTTGGGGATATACCTTTATATTTAATTTAAACAGAATGCCCTGCTGGTGCTACACTATATAGGAATTTGTAATTCTAATAGTTCTCCACATGGAAGAATGTGAATTATTACTACACTTCAACACCAATCATTGGTTCTCTTTAAGCATAATCCTTGTAACATAATCCAAAATTGCAAGTACAGGCAGATCTAATTGGAATGTAGAAGGCTTGGTATTCTCTACAGCTCTATTGTGCCAACATAAATTGACAGTGGTGACCAGGTCCCTTCTAAGTTCAACTAGATATTTCTGTATATGGCTGAATTTTTTTAAGATAAAGTTGATTTTGAAAATTTTGTGTTTGAGATAACCTTGGTATACTTGACTATCTTTTAACACACTATTTATTCATTATCTATCATCTATCTATCTATCTATCTATCTATCTATCTATCTATCTATCTATCTATCTATTTTGAGGCAGGGTCTTACCACACAAACCTGGCTGGCCTGGAATTTACTATGAAGGATGCCCTCAAATTCACAGAAATCTGTCTACCTTTTCCTCCTCAGTGCTTTTGTTAAAGTCATGTGACATGATTCAGTCTTGACTTTACCTCTCAGTCTTCCTTTGACCTCTCTAGTGCTGACATTACAGACTCTGGCATTTACTCTTATGCCAATGATTATCTTAAAATGTGATAAAAGATGGTTTCTACTAATTACTTTTGTATCTTCAAATATTTATTCTGAAAGATATTAATCTTTTATCCATTACAATCTTGTTTATTATCTGTTTCCAGTCTGAAATGTGTCTTTATTGAATACTTAGTTTTTCTGATAAAACACAAATTAACTTCTCTCAAGAATAAAGATAAATGGCAATATAGCATTTAAATAAATATCCAAGCTGTCACCATGATCTTATAGGTATAACAGCTGCATATGTTTGGGTTGTTTTTTCAGCTAAACCTACTTTATAAGTTATTTATTTTCTTCATAGCATTATTTTCTAACTTGACATCCAAAAAGGAGTAAATGACATTTAAAAATACCTGCAGTAAATTATAAAACCCATGTTATTTTAAAGTCATTTTCTTTTATATTTTCTACTGCAATTTAATATAATAATATTCTCATAGATAATTTTGGTTGAATTTTTCAAGAACTATGATAATATATCAGTTTTCTAATTCTTGGACTAACATATGTGGATAACTGGAAAAACTCTTAAATATTATCAAGCTGAAATCCATTTTCAGGGTAATTTGTTACACTTTGTCCTTGTATGCTTTAGCTTGTGTAATACATGCGCATGTGTGCGTGCACACCTGTGTGTGTGTGTGTGAGTCAATGTGCACATTCATGTACAGCATGCCCCAAATCAGTAGAAATAAGGAGCCAACCCTTGCATATAATCCGTACAGCACCATGAACTATTTTATTTATTTCACACTTTTCTATGTTATTGAAATTGGTAAAAATAAGTGCACATTACGTAGTTGTGCGATTCATATTTTTTGTCACTATAGCTAATACCTACAATAATTAACTCTACAGAGATCCGAGCTTTATTTTGACTCTCTGGAAATCTGAGGTCAGGGGCCCCATTACTGTCTGCTATGATGTTCATCTCATGTAGTAGTGGTGATGAGCACATGGTACCACAAACTGCCTACTTCAGAACCAGGAAGAAAGGGCAAGAAAAGATGCTCAGGATCAGAGTCCCCTCCAAGGCATTTCGTCAGTAACTTCAGTTCTTCTAACCGATTGACTGCAACCTCCTAAATAATCTATTACTGCTCCAGATCCACTTGAAGGACCAAGCCTTTAATGTAAGGTCCCTTGGGAGACATTGACAAATCATAGCAAAAGTAGCAATAGCAGTAGCAAGGAAATTTGAAATACAGAACTTGGGTGAAATGGTACATAAAAGATCTATCAGACACCAGACCTATTTTTATTTTCTCTTTCCTATACAAATATTTTTGTCACAAAGGGAGCAATGGAAATCTGAAGTCTTGTAGGGCACTACCACAACATGAAAAGATAAATGTCTGGAAGTCAGCCAAAAGTAGCAACAGAGTTGCACCCTTTAATGGGAGATGATCAAAATCAGTGCTATGATTTTGAAAATGACAGATCCTTTGAAATGTTTTTGTTTATTTCCAAGATATGTTTATTGATTTAAGTCTGTGATTGTTAAACTTAGATATGCCAAGTGCTAGATTCTCTTGTTTACTTAGACAAATTATTGTTGTTGAAAGGTAGCCACAATTGCAGTAATATAGATATCTCACAGGGGCTAACAGAGAATTCCAGAACACTGAGATTTCTGGTCTTTGTCTCTATTTCTCTTTTGTACTATAGCTAATATTCTTCAATACGCTATTCTGTGGTCACAAAAATAGTAAAATAGGAAACTGAAAGGACAATGAGTGTGCATAAAATGGACAAAAGTCTAATTAAGTGGAAATATACTCCAAACTGAAACCTTTCTTCAATTAATATTAAATAGTCCATTGTTGATAATAATGCAAGAACTTGGCAGAGAATTTTTATAGTATTACTGAGCTATACTACACACCCACTGTCTAAAAGAGAAAGCAGCATGTTGGGTATGTAATTAGGGCTGGTCCATTGTAAAACAATATTCACTGCTAACTCACCAATAACAGTAGCTTTGTGCACACTTATGGAGTTTCTAGTTCCATACGAAAGAATTGCTCTTTAGGCAAATGAGAGATCAAAGTTTCTTCCTCTGCCTGGAACAGCACCCAGACATATTGGTCTTCATTTAGGACATTTAACAGATTGTTTTGAGATACCCTGCTTTATCATTTATATTAAATTAAAAGTATATTTCCTTACAACTTGAAAATTGATAGACATTTTTGAAGACTAGCTAGTATCTGGGCATCTGTAATAACTATATATCTCAGTATCAAAAGTAGGAATTATGCTGAATTCTATGAAGTAACCTTGGGACAATTATCTACTCATTCTGATTTTTGATAAGACAACTCCTAAAGTCTGTCCCCATGATAATCTGGAAAGTTAACACTTGATTTGATTATGGTTGTTAAGAGCCAAGGATAGCTATTGCTTCTTTGACTTTGATTTTGTTCTTGGGTAGTCAAATAAACCCTTCTCAATATTACTGGAAAGTTTCAGTCATCAAGTTCTCATCAAAATTATCCTCATAAATGAAGTATCCAAGGACTGTATTCTATTTTAAATGAATGAGTAAGAAATGATTAAAGAAAGAGGGTTGAATGAAAGGAACCAAGCAAGAGCAAATAAATGGATGGGAGGAAGGCCATTTTCATGAACCCAATGAAATAGGAAGTTTAAAGCAATAAATGCTAAAAAAATAATAAAAACATGAAATGTGAAGAAAGTTAGAAACCCTTTCAGAAATGAGAAGTACTCTTTAAAACAATGATTCACAAACACCAATAATAAAAACAAATATTAGCCTAAAAAACTAGCATAAAGTCGAGTTTTGGGGACTTGATAGAGTCAGTAAGAGGAGATAATTGTACCAAGCTACTTTATAGAGCTTTTGTTTAGGATGAGAAAGACTTGAAAGAATTCAAGTGATTATGTAGTTCACAATAGAAAGAGAAGGAACATTGCCAAAATCTTTTTATGAGGCTACAATTACCCTGATACCCAAACACAAAAAGAGACTACTAAGAAAGGGAATTACAGAATAGTCTCAATCATGAACATTGATGCAAAAATACTAAATAAAATACTGGCAAATCAAATCCAAGAACACATCAGAACCATCATCCACCATAATCAAGTCAGCTTCATCCCAGAGATGCAGGGATTCAACACAATCCACCATATAAACCATATGATCATCTCATTAGATGCCAAAAAAAAGCTTTCAAAAACTACAACATCCCTTCATAATCCATATATGGATCTAATCTACATGGGAAGTAGAAAAAGGACATATCTCCTGAGTAAATTGGGAGCATGGCAGCCTTGGGAGAGGCAGAGAGGGAAAATGCAAAGCTCAATAAGAAATATAAAAAAATGATTATCTGCATGTCTCAACCAATGGTTCGCTTTCTGTGGACCGCATGCTCCACTCTTCCGTTTTAATCAGTAAGACTTGAGGCACTTCTCACACCATGATAATTCTTTTAAAACTTGTTTCTTCTTCTGCAAATGTGTATTATTATTCTCTCAGCAGAATTAGCTATATGTTTTCAACCGTTTGACGACATTGAAAGAAGCAAAATCAGTTTCGCCATTTTTCTTGGGATGTAGAAGGCTATAGACTCCAAACCTTGAATAAATGAATTAATCTTTCAAAGGAAAAGCCTGATTTCCCTCTACAATGATTCCTATAAAGAAAGAACAGATGCAGCCACATGTTTAGGTTTGACATTGACTCATATCTGACCTTAATAGCATTTTTTTAATGAAAGAAAAGATACAGTAATTAGTTCCAATTAGATTCTAAGTTTGGCAAATAGAAAGCTTGAGATATATCAAAAGTTCAAATAATTACTCTTGTTGGCAGTTCAACAGTTAACATAACTGACTGCTTTTGCAGAGGTCCAGGGTTCAGTACCCAGCATCCACACTGGAGCTCATAACTGTCTGTAACACAAGTTCTAAGGAATCGACTCCTTCTTCCAATCTCATTGGGCACACACATACATACATTGATGTAGGAGGGTCTTCTATCTATATGTTGCTTCCATTGGTTAATTAATAAAGAAAACTGCTTGGCCTGATAGGTCAGAACATAGGTAGGTGGGGAAGACAGAACAGAAGTGTGGGAGGAAGAAAGCAGAGTCAGACAGACGCCATGACTCTCCTCTCTGAGACGGACACTGGTTAGACTCATGCTGGTAAGCCACAGTCAAGTGGCAATACAGATATTAGAAATGGGTTAGATCAATATGTAATAGTTAGCCAATAAGGGACTGGAGATAATGAGCCATGCAGTGTTTAAATGAATACAATTTGTGTGTTGTTACTTCCAGTGTAAAGCTAGCAGTGCAGGAGCCAGGTGAGATGAAAAGCAGGCCTGCTCAAGTCATCACTACAATACATGGAAACTAACATTCATTCACATAAACAAAAAAATAAATATTTTAATATAGATAATGGCTGTGAGAGAAAGCATCCCAAGAACACTATAATGATAGCCCTGTAATACCAATTGGATACTGGAGAAAATAACTTTATTTTATTTTTTATTTTTGTTTTTTGACAACTTAATGAGACTGATAATTGATTAAGGAATGATAATATTGCACTTAGTCCATAATTAACATTATGAAATTAATAAAAGAAAGTGATAATAGTGCAACTTAGGAAGTATATCAAAGAGTAGCCAACATAAAACCTTTCAAACTCAAGAAGTAGTTGAATGGGAATAAGTTTAATACAGATTAATTCTGAAATAGTACAGTAGACAGAAGTGTGTAATTGATCCCAATCAGAAGAAAGGCAGTATGGGATCAATGGAGAGCTGAGGATGTAGGTAGAAAAGATAAAACGATAAGGATGTTTTAAATGGAATATTTCCAGGTTTTGGGAACCAGAAGTATACGATGTAAGGGGAATATAAGGTTAGAATCTAAGATAATGGTTGTAATACTTACATCTTTCTTATTATCTTCCATTACCTACCACATAAACATTTTTTAAGTAATCTACTGAAAAATCAATCAATAATAAGTTAGACCTCACTGAAGACTTTACGGAGTTATAAGTGGAAAGAGTAAGAGTCCATTGGAATATGGACTTGAACACTTTCTAAACAACATAATCACATGCCTATAGCCTGGATTACATCATTTGTGATTTCTTATGTGTAACCATCTCTCGAAAGGATGCATTCTGCTTGAAAAATTATATATTCTAAATTAATTAAACATAATAGAGAGCAAATTTGGTAAAATTATTGGCCTCTTCAGTCATTGGCTTCCTGCTTACACTTCCATATGTGCTATTAAATTATATGCATGTGTATGTGTGTTTTATTTTGTATTTGAAAATTAAAATGATAAAGTTATCAGCAAATAGCATACCAGTCCAGTGTGAGAAAGTGTCTTCCAGTTCTCTTATGGTTTTGTTTAATAAACTTGAATACGTACAAAAATCATCCTTGGAGAACTGCACTGTGACCATTTAAATAAATTTGCTGATGATTTATATTTAAATGTGTGAAGAAGTTAATTTACAAATTTGGGAGAAATTTTAGATTCCAATATTCTGATCATCTCATTATGTAGTAAAAACACAATGCAAAATTTCTGAATATTTAAAGGATAAATATTATCTTTTCCTCTAGTTTTTTAATTATTTTAATTACTCTTTGACAGTTTTATACATAAATATATTCTTATCATATTTGTTTCCACTATCCTCTCATTCTCCCTCCCACTTCCTCAATTCCTTTTTTCCCCATAGTATTCCTTATGACTTCTTCTGTATACCACTTATTTATGCTTATCAGTGTAGAATTATTTACTGGATCAAGGGCTACTTAACAGTGACCACATCACTGAAGCAAATGACTGTCCCATGCCTAGAGCTGATTAACTGCTAAGAGCCCATCAGAGAGGGGTGGGTCCATACTGAATCTCTCCCTATTCCCATCCTTGATGGAAAATTGATAGGCTTGATTGTGTACAGATCTTGTTCAGCCACAGCTTCTGTGACTTCTTCAATACAATGGCCATGTTATTGATCCAGAACATTTCCCAGCATATTCCTTCATCAAGCTCTTACATCATTTTACACACTCCTACCCTTTCCTTGATGTTTCCTGGGCTTTAAAAGAGGGATATAAGTGTTTTATTAAGACCAAGCATTCAACAGCCCCTTATTCACTTCACTTTCAATGGTTATGATGAAGCCCTGTTCATTGGAAATAGAAACTCCTCCGAACAAGACTGATAGTAACAATAATCTATGGATGTGAACATAAATTCTTAAAAACGTAGTTTGATGACATCATCTCATTTTTAAGTGGGTTTATTTTGCTAAATTTTTGAATTTACCTTTTAAAGAATTCTCTAGTTTCTGGGAGCAAAGTTTTGATGACAAGGCAATAACTAGTAAATATAGATGTAAGCTCTACAAGGTACATCAAATATTTTAGAACTCTTTCTCAACTTAAGGGAAACCATTTAGATTCTACTAACTCTGAACTGAGTTGTAAAAGAAGGGCTTGATGTAGCATGCTGGATTTCTAGGACAACTCCAATACATATCAGGGTGACTTTCAAGCAATTATGCCTTGTCGGTAAACGATCCCATTCTTAAAATCTTTCCAGCTTACATCATTGCACATCCTCATTTCTAAAGAAAAGAAGATGGAGAAGCAGCACAGCTTTACTTAAATTGCCCTAGTTTACATAAGTGTTACATAGTCTTCTCACATGACAAAATATAATTCAGTACAAAATTGAATGTCTCTACAGTCTTATAGATACCACACTGCATAAGAGTTCAAAGTCTAAATTCCCTTCTGAGACTCAAGGGTATCAATTCAGTATAAGTTATGTTCTTCCACTATATAACAATAAAGGGAAATATTTTCATTCCTAAATGAAGGAGTAGAAGAATACTGAGGAAGGACCTTTGTTTCTACAGTTATATTGCACTGCATCACACCTAGTATTTTAGGATGCAGTAAGCACAGGGTGAGGGTGGAGTGTGTGTGTGTGTGTGTGTGTGTGTGTGTGTGTGAAAGAGAGAAAGAAAGAGATGAAAGGGAGAGAGAGGGAGAGGGAGAGAGAGAGAGAGAGAGAGAGAGAGAGAGAGAGAGCGCTCAGTTGCACCTTCACATTTAACTTTCAATCTGCATTTTGGTCTCCTAGACTCCCTCCAGAATGGCCATTAAGCCATGCTTATTGGTTTCAAAGATTTCATTAGTACACATCTACACACAACTCCAACACTACATGATCAGCTTTATCTCAGCCACCACCCAAATCCCTGGCAGTAATTTTCTGCATTAGTTATTTCTTGTCACTCTCCCACATACCTGACAGGAGGCAACTTAAGAAAGAAAAGATTTATTCTGACTCATGATTTGATTTCAGTCCACTGTCTTGAGGATGGTAAGAAGAGATCCTTGCTGCTCTGGTGGCAGGAATGAAACCTGTGAAACCTGATTGCTTATATTTCCACTGATTAGGGTACAGAGATTGGAAAGAAACCTGAGCTGCGTTAAAAGCATCAAAAATCCATTCCCATGAATGAGCCACTTTATAGGCCCCTCCTCGTATAGTCTCCGCAATTCTTCAAAACATGTCATCAACTAAGGGAATGAGTCTATCAGCCTGTGGAGGGCATTTCCCATTTAAACTACAAATTCTATCTTAATCACGAAGCTGGCTTTTATGCACCAGCCATCTTATCCAAATTTTAGGGTAATTTTAATGGGTTTAGTTCAAACATGATTCTTGTTAATAAACTGAAATTATCACGGTGCATACAGTAATACTTGAGTTTAGAACAGACCAGGTAGGATTACACATGTGTCACACTGAGTTTCCATACCTGATGTTCTCTACAAGTTCCCCAGTTCTTTTCATGCAGTGCTAGCTGGACACCTCAGCCCATGATGTCCATTATCCCCAGGGGTATGTGATCATGAGGATAGTCTAACACATTTGAATCAGAGAAAGAATATGATTTTGACAGGATGAAGAACAAAGGCCACAGTATGGCTCTATATTCTTTTCAGTCCCAGGTGGTGATAGGGCCAAGAAAGAGCCCACCCTCAACTTCCTCTATGTGCCCTTTCCCTCTGCTGGAGCTGCAGGCCAATGAAGTTTGTACATACATGTGTGCATGTTCGTATGTCCAGCTTAGCCTCCCCAAGTCCTCCACCAATTCTACAATTCTTCATAAAATTTGCCCAAGATTGGATTACTTAGGGAGCAAATATTTCTTACCAATAAGGCACATAAATCAAAGGAGGAGGAGTTGAATGAGAATAACCATAAGTGAGTCCGCATTAGCCGAACAATGAATTTATGAAAGCTTAAAACATGACCACAGATCGTCAGGTCCTAAAGACTGCAACCCAGAACATTCGTTACCTTGCATGTAAACATACCCCCAATGTTAACAGAAGTGGCTGATCTTATGTGATGCTTTTCTGATTTAATTACTTTCTAAAACCCAAGTATGATTTCTTCCAATATGTCAAATCTGTTGTCACTGTGTGTAGAAGGAGCAGCGGGCTGTGTCCCGCCACCCGGCTAGCTTTGCCCAAAATAATTACATGGAAACTGTATTCTTTTAAAACACTGCCTGGCCCATAGTTTCAGCCTCTTATTTGTTAATTCTCACATCTTCCTTTAACCCATATTTAGTAATCCGTGTAGCACCACGAGGTGTGGCTTACCAGGAGAGATCTTAACCTGCGTCCATCTCAGAGAGGAGAATCATGGCGACTGCATATGGCGACTGCCTGAAGTCGTCTCTCCAACTCTCCCAGAATTCTGTTCTGTCTATTCCGCCTACCTAATTTTCTGTTCTCTTAAAGGGCCAAGGCAGTATCTTTATTAATAATGAAAGTAACACATAGACATTCGTCCATCAACTGTGAAGTGTTAAAAAAGTTTGAGCTGATGAGTAAAGGCATTACAAAATAGAAGTAAACAACGAACCCTTACAGGTCCCCTAAACCAATGATTCACACAGTATTTCACAGAAACTCCCATTAATGTTAATGAGATTGGGTAAGTTACAGGCAGAACCTCTCCCTTGCATTGATAGGTGAATGGTTCCCTGAGGTACTTACTTAAATGAGAGAACTTAATTTTCTCTCCACTAATCCTCTCTGGATGAAAAATAAGAAATCGTGCTTCACAAATTAGATTTCTTTTTTAAAGTTGCTGCCACAAATTCCTACCATCGGGATAAATTAATCAGAAACCACACTGGGGTATTGATGGACCATTTAGAACCAGTCAGACTGTTTTCCACTCTGAAGGTGCCAGGTGGTCTAAGTCTTAAGAGCTCAGATTTCCTCGTGGCTTTGAAAGAAAACCATTTAAATCCATTAGATCTTATTTTTTTTGTATGGTTCTAGGAAAAAAAATAGAAGTGTGCAATTATGTGCAAGAACTAGTTAGGAAGAAATAGAAATTCCTGATTGCCTTAGCGTGAATTGAAGAGTTCCGTCACTGATTTAATTAGCTGTCCAGGGAAACAGAGATCATGAAATGTTGAGGGAGAAACAATGTAGGGTTACTCAAAGGCTCTTACACTGTGATAGTACAGGTATAATTAAATTTCTGGGGCAGATGTACTTTGCGTAGTTTAAAAGAAAATAGCAACTTTCAATAGATCTCCAGTATTTTAGCATGATAATAATTATTTCAAAATACAACGTGGCAGTGAATAATTTTTTACTGACACCAAATACATCCTCCGCTACTGCTTTTCTTATTTATTTCAGTTTTCCAGGACATATGTTGGTCTGTAGCCATTGCGGCATATGCAATTCGCATAGTGAGGCTCTGTTTCACACAGCCCAGAAGATAGGAGGGAGGTCCTCTGAAAGGCAGAGGAAATCAAATTATATACATAATAAGAATAACTGACATTTACCAAACGATGATGATTATGACTCAAAGACAGATTCATAAATATCACTGAATCTTACAATAGGAATTTTCTAAAGATCATCACCCAGGACCTTAAGGCCATAAGGATTTTTAGCACCCTACATTTGGATTTAGTGGCATTAGAAAATACCTTAAATATAAATAGCTCCCCAAGTACCAAAATGTGTCTTGATTCAATTATGCCTGATCATGTAAATAGACATCCTTATGTTCTGTTCTTGAAGAAGTATCCTACAGCCTCTGTTTTGACTAAAGCCCAAATTACATTTAAGCATCAGCAGACACAGTTTGGCTAATGATTTGAATCTAAAGAAATACAAAATGTTCCTAATTTATTAGACCTTAAAATTTAGTGCCAAGGTAGTTTTAAACTGAGTACTTTGAAATCCACAAATGCAACTGGAAAAGTCTCGGTCATTGATGAAATGAATCCAGCGAAATTCAGCAAGGGAGGAAAAGGCTGAAACGGTGTCCACAACACGCTTGACCTAATTGGCAATTACAGCTCACACCCGCTGGACAATCTTTCATGTTTAGTTTATTGTTTCTAGTGCACTTATCCTGCTCAGCAAGATAAATCATATTTGGGGACCTGAAAATTCTCAAAAACTTCATAATAATGGAATTAGACAAAATACCAAGGGCACAATGGGATGCAAGTGTTATACAGTAGAAAACAGCTGCAAATCCAAGTTCCCAATCACTTAGAAAACTTAAAATGTACTTTCCTGTAAATAATTTATCAAAGAAGGACCTGAAAGGGATATAAAGACTCTTGAATTAAATACGAGTGAAAACACAAAGCATATGCAGATTAAGTAGTACTTAAGCTCTGTAACATGGAGCAGAAAGGAAATATTTCAAGTCAACCTTTGGAAAATCAACCCAAGCACCTGAAAAAGAAGTACAAATTTAACTCACAGCAAGAAGACAAAAATAATAAAGATAAGATAAAATATTGGGAGAATTGAAAAGAAGCATAGAAAATCATTAACAACCCCCCCCCCCAACCACACACACACACACACATGGTTCCTTGAAAGCGTGAGAGACAATAAACTCCTGTTACTGGCCCAGCCTTGTTTTCTGTGCCTTTATCTCTTCTGCAAACATGGTGAACATTCCTAAGACCCCACAGACTTTCTGCAAGGAATGTATCCAGCACCTGCCCCTAAAAGTAAAGCAGTAGAAGGGCAAGGACACAGTCCTAGGAAAAAGAGTGACTCCAGAAGGCAGACTAAGCCTGTCTTTCATATACAGGCCGAATCTACAGATTGTGTATGGAGGCTTGACTATGTTGAGCTTAACTGTTTATCTAAGTGAATTCTGGCTTAAGAGAGATGTGAGCATTTTGACCTGGAAGATTTCAAGGAAATAAAGGACCAAGTGACTCAGTTGTAAGCTGATGTTGTTACGAGAACAATAAACCATGAGTGTTTATGTAGTCCAAATGAAAAAAGAGATAAAATTATCAGTGATAAAATTGATAAGGTTCAAGGAAGAGTCATCCCCCTCCTCCAAAAACAAACAAACAAACAAACAAAGATTGAACTATTCAATATCAAGAATAAAAATGGACTAGAACTCAGATCTTCCAAACAGTAAGATGATAAGCATTGGCCTTAGGCAAGGGCTTTAAGAGATTCTTTTAAGACAATGAATTTACTGAGCATAAACTGTATTTTAGTAAATATAACTTTTTTTTTAAAAAGACATTCATCCACTTAATTACATGAACAAAAATCAGCTCTCTAATTAGCACTAGATTTGAGGAGCATTGTGTTTTGCTTCTGTAAATCAGTCCAACCTTTTGATAGCTTCAGTGTAGCCTTGAACTCTTTCAAGAGCACACGTTTGCTTGCCCTCTGATTTCTTTACCACACATCACAAACAGATTAAAATCATTCTCTTGATTTGAATACTGAGTAGGTTCTAGAACATCCAAAATATTTGGACTACTTTTTAAAAAATGGAGTTTAAGACTCCTTTCTCTTGTCTGTGATTTATGAATCTACCGAACTGTTTCCATCTTTTTTACATGAATCTCAGGAGTTTGTTGACATAATTTTAAAGCTTGGAGTCTACAAGGGTGGAGATTTATGTAGGGAGTCTAGATATTATCACATTACATCTCTATCTGATCGTAGCTATAGGCTTGGTGTGTTGGTAGTCATTAGTATGAAATACAAATGCTCAGGAAAGCAATCATCAAGAATTCATTAAGGGCTTATTTCTCTAGGAGAGCCAGGAAGAAAGGATAATAGATCAAGGTAGCTTTTATTATATAAAAGATAATAACATGATAGATATAATTTATTGAACATTTTTATGTGCCAGTTTGTTCAGCAATTTTACTCATTATTTAAATTAATTCTGATAACATCATTAAGACATGAATATAATTCTCATTGTGTCTCAAGTATATGATACTAAAAACAAGATTATCCTTTTGAATAAATTAGAAAGGTTTAAGATGGGCAAAAGTATTGCTCCATACTTGCAGTATATATTACAAAATTTGTGCATTCCACGTGTATTATAAATGGGAATTTAAATTGGTGCAAATTATTCTACTGTTTTATTAAAACAATTTAATTATTTTATTTATTATAATTATATGTATGCATATATCAAGATCCATAAAGTCCATTTTTTCATCATAGTAGTCAGAAACTTAAGAAAATTTTATAAAAAAGCTCTATAAGAAAAATTGTATTATTGATGGTATTAATTTGATTAATTTTCACAACAGTGATTTAGATAAAGAATTATTTTATAAAATAAAATGCAACCATTGACCCCATTAGATATGCTATGTATATCTACTTTTATGTGCTTCGCTGTATTGCCTGTAGGTTAGAGTGTCAGATCTTGAAGTTACAGACAGCTATTAGCGCCATATGGGTGCTGAGATTTGAACCTGGGTCCTTTGGGAAAGCAGTCAGTGCACAAAACCATTGAACCATCTTTCCAGCCCCAGGTGTGTGTGTGTGTGTGTGTGTGTGTGTGTGTGTGTGTGTGCTATTTCATTTATATGAACATATCTGAATGTGTAGATAGGTCTATAACAAGGAATACAAGGAATATAACTCCAACCACTCTTATATAAAAAATACATTTAAAGCATAATGCTGGAATTAGAATATAATTAGCCAAAAACTTTAATTTATAACATTTTCCCTTATATTCTTGAAATGGCAAACTGTTTATGGAGCCTAAAATGAAACTGTTGTTTGTGCCTGGATTTTTACATTTCTATTTGTCTGAAATACCTATTTTTCTTCCTATCTTGGCCTACCACAGCTTATATTTTGATCAAGGTAAAAAAAAAGAAAAGAAAAACAAATTATGTTTTCTATGTATCTGTCTCTGCTACCAGTTTTCAATTTTTTTTCTTTAATTTTAAACTGTGGCAGTATGCTGTAGCAATCAAACTGCAGCCCTCGAAAGGGAAGACATGAAGGTGACACGGAAGACACTGGCTATAATTCTACCAATTCAGTACAAACCAGAAAATTTTATTTAGAAATAATTAAGGTTTATATAGCTGTGGTTAAGCTCAGTCAATATAGAGAGTAAATGTTCCAGAACATGAGCATACATGGGAAAATTATGAAAAATACAGAGATCCTAGATAGTTAGCTAGGAAGTTGTCTTTTCATAATTATTTAATTTTTCTGCATCCTGCACCACCGTAGTAGACATATGATACCATTTTGAATCTCTGGGGTTATTGTGCTTTTATAAAGCAAGGAGTCCATATGTGTTCATTTTAAATTATTATCTGTGAAATTTTAAATTATTACTATAATTCTAATTTACTCTAAGCCAGAAAACAATACACCACCTATAGAAATAATTAAGGTTTATTTCATAAAAATCAAAAGCAAAACTGAAGTACTTTCAAATTTCCTGAAGATACTTATTGGAGCAAGCATCCTTGATTTACTAAGTACTGGCAGAGAAAGATGAGTAACTGCCCTTTGGTGTGAGTGGGAAACTGATTTAGGAAGTATATAACAGCTAATTGATTGGGAGATATTAAAGGGGACTAAAATTTCAGATCCTGTGCAGGGATATTGAGCTTCTCTGAGGTGATATTTTTCCTTCAAAGTAATGACAATAGGATACTAGGTGACACATTCAAATTTGTGGAGCTGAAGGTTTATTTAAAAGCACTGCCTTGACACCTTAATGCAAGAATTTTCTAAGAAACAGAACTGAAAGGCAAGCCACAGCATTAAAGGAAACGAAGCAAAGACACAGACATGATAACTAAGCATAGAACAAAACACCTGTGATCTTAAACACATCTCCAGGAACCACCAAAGGCAGCAGTTACAGGCAACAGCTCTCAACAATAGGGAAGAGAGAGAGAAAGAGGAAGGAAGAGAGAGAGAGAGAAAAAGAGGGGGGGGGGCAGACATGTTTAGATGCCCTGTTAGAAGAGAAAACAAAAGCAGCAAGCAAAGAAAGATCTAAACATTGGAAGGGAAAATCAAATCAGTGGCTTTTCCGCCTCATCCATCTGGCAGCACCCAGACAGCACACAGTGGAATCCAATAGAGTGAAAACAAGATTGGGCAACTTCAGCAGAAACACATCCTCTCCATTTTTAAAATAATGAAAACAGTAACAGAGGCATGACAAGGAACCAAATGGAAGAAACACCCAGGGAAATTGCACCCGGGATGGTCAGAGAGGCGGTGAAAGGGAGTTTATTCATTGGAATGAAAATTCAGCATGGCTGGACCAGGCTACATGGATCAATGGTCTGGAAGAAATGGGCTGGGGAAAAAATGTGAATCTACTAATGATCACATTTGGTCAAGCAAGAAAACGGATGCTGGGATGCTTGAGAAGTGTGGATCTGGGTTTTGAAGAGGGATAATGAGACTGTTTAAATTCCCAAGCATGGCACTCACAGCTCTCACATCTGCACAGTGGATTCCTCACACAGCATCCCTCCTGGGCAAAGTGGCACCGCTCTCCTGCTTCTGCCACAACTGTCGTTGGGAGTTAGGCCAGACAGGCCTGTGGTTTGGGAAGACTTAGCTACTCTGGCCCATCCACCTCACCAGCCTGTTTTCCATCCTTTCCTTTTTGTTCACTAACCCCTGGCAACTTGCCAATAACACTAAAGCTTATCATAACCACATTTTTGTGCATGTTGTTGGTGCTGGAGCATTGCTCTCCACTTGCTCCCCATTTATAGATCACCTTAGCTATGCCAGTTTCTCTGCCTGCACTTGCTCATAGGTTACAATCACACTACACACTAAACTACCTCATACAACATACCACTGTTCAGAGAAGCATGGTCAGTCTTTGATATGTCCTCCCACCATAGAAGCTTCATCTGGCGATGGACGGAGATAGAGACCCACATTGAAGGGCTGGACTGAGCTCCCAAGGCCCAAATGAGGAGATGAAGGAGGGAGAACATGAGCAAGGAAGTCAGGACTGCTAGGGGTACGCCCACCCACTGAGATGGTGGGGCTGATCTAATGGGAGCTCACCAAGGCCAGCTCTACTGGGACTGAAAAAGCATGGGATCAAACTGGACTCTCTGAACGTGGCTGACATGGAGGGCCGACTGAGAAGCCAAGGACAATGACACTGGGTTTTGATTCTACTGCATGTACTGGCTTTGAGGGAACCTAGTCTGTTTAGATGCACACCTTCCTGGACCTGGAAGGATTGGGGAGGACCTTGGACTTCCCACAGGGCAGGGAACCCTGACTGCTCTTTGGACTGAAGAGGGAGGGGGAAGTGAGTTGGGGGGGGATGGGAGGTGGAGAGGAGGTGGAAATTTTCAATAATAAAAAATTTTTAAAAATTAAAAAAAATACAAGCTCCTAATATCTGATTCCCACATCATTCAGTCCCAAGCAAGTGGAAGTAAAATTCTGTAAGGAAAGAGGTGAGTAGGTTTCTATATAAACAAGAAGCAGACCGAGAGAGCAGTGTTCATCACACTCTTGAAACTATGATGAAGAACAGATACACACTAAGGTCGTCCTCTTGTCAAGAAATGTTCTAGATAATGTGCACACATTATTTTCCATTGATCTTGTTTCCAAACCCGAGGCACTGTCTTCACCCCAGATTTAAAGGTGGAAACTATAGATAAAATATATTTTAAAAACTAAAATGACATTACCATGGTCACATAGATACTAAAATTGAATTTTTTTCACATCTAATTCCAACTTCCATTTTGAAGACACTTCCGAACCCTGAGTCTTTCTACTTCCTTTCTTGTTTGTCACCCCATTTTCAAGCATTCTCTGTGAAGCCTTCTTTAATGGCCTGTCTTGAGTGACCTTCATTCTCATTGCCACTTCATCTTTTACAAAAAAATATATATACACATGTCATTTAGAAATGGGGATCTAATCATGAATACTGTTATTTGAAAGGCTGATGAGCCCACTAAGGATGTAAAGCGTTTGCTGTGTAAGCATGAGGGCCTGAGTTAGAATTTCCAGCACCCACATAACAGCCAGGCATAGTAATATAAACTGTGGTGCAGGGTTGGAAGTAGACTAGCAGATCCCAGGGTCCTTGGAGCTAGGCCAGTTTAGGCCAAGCAGCTAGATCTCGGTTGTGTAAGAATCTTATATTTTTTAAAAAATAAAGGCAATATAGAGAAACACCTAGTTTTAACTTCTGGTCTACACATACACACACATACACACACACACACACACACACGTGCATTACATACACATATCAAAAAAAAAACAATAAAAATGTATTATTGTTGGATTCCACTATCCTGGGACATGAGTGTACTTTTACTTATAGAAACCCAGTATATACTCTGCACTCTAGGACATGTGGTTTACACTGTGCTATTCATGGTCTGTTGACCAAAATCTCATTTTGGAGTACATGATTACACATAGAAAATGTTTGTTGTCCATCCCTTTTATGAAAAGGTTTCCCCATCACCAAGCATATATGAAGTAATCACAGTTTATTCCTTCTTTGCTGGCTTATTCACCCCTTGTCCTGTTATAGTCCTTGATTCCTATTAACTTTTTCTTCCTGTGTTTCTAAAACATAGACCCAAACCCCCTGTTTTCCTGTCTTCTCTTGATAATGCAGCATAAGAAGGAGGGGAGGTGATAGTAAACAAGCTCTTACAATTTCCCGATGGCGTGTTCATCACTTTTGTGATAATAAGGGAGAGAATGATCAGGATAGCTACACTTAGAGTGAATGACAGCTTCAGTTGCTTTGCTTGCCCATGCTTGCTGATCATCGTTGAATTCTGTCTTTGGTCATCTTCCCTTGAACAGCAATCTATATAGCAATTATGAATATGGGTTTGGAGCAAAAGAAACCTGGATTTTTAATCTGACTTGACTATTTCTACAAGTTAATTTATGGTTAGTCCTTTGCTTGGACTCAAAATCTGGGTATTACAAAGTCTCCTTCAGAGGATTTTTTTTAAAGAGTAAAAAGTTGAAGACATTTAGTTTTCTTACCAAAATGCCAACCTACAAAAGATATTAGTAGGGTTCAAAGACACTAGAGGCACCAACCGACCCACACCTCTGGAGGATTTATAGAAATGGGCCTAAGAACCATCTTGTGTTTTAGAAGACTGTATGGATTTTCTTCAAGGACTCTAAAACCCATTTACTTATTTTGCTTGTTTTCATAACAAGGTGGAAACCCTTTACTTAGAAGGGAAACATAACGCTATTTTTTAAAAAGAAGTTTGATAGGATAAGTAAACACAATGAACTGTTTCATTTCATCAGATGCTGCTTGCAACAACCACTTCCCTCAGTTTGGCACAGATCCTGCCCAGCAGGTCTTCATTTATTTCTTCATTATAGCTGTAGAGAGCACCTCTCTGTAAGTCACATACATAACAACCATATTATTGATCATTTTAAAATATGATATCCTCCATGAGTGCTCACAAACAGAAATGAATCTGAAGTTTCTGCTCTTTAGCGATTTGATAAGGTCATGCAAGAGCTAATGACTTGTAATCAAGTAGCATATTTGTGACTGATACAACTAAGTACCCTCCAGTATTCTCCAGTCTCCTCTTCCTTTGTGTGTGTGAGCTGTTCTGACAGATGTTAGATGTCTGGGACCTTTAATCAAAGAACAACATTTTGTCCTGATGTGACAACAATTTGATTTAAAGTGCAGGTCTGTAGTGGGGATGATGTAGTAGTTGCTGTGGATTATAAAGGGAAGAAGAAATTTTAAGCCTCAATGTTACACCTCGAAGGTTCCAGATTAGTCAAGGATCTCTATCAACAAGGAACCTTTGTTTTCTATTTTTTGTAGCAGAGAGAATTGAATAGACCTTGAGTGGCCAAGTTGGAACACAACTTTTAGATGTTTTCTCCTGTTTTCCCCCCACTCTGCCTGCTACAGCACTTCCTAAGTTAACTTTGTAATCATTCTCCAAGAAACGGTAGGTATAAATGACTTCATAGTTCTTAGAGTCTCTCTTTTTTTTTTTTTTTAAAAAAAAAAAAAGCAAATCACTAAACCTGGAGTAGTTTAGTAGACTTGAGAGATACTTTCCCATCCAGCACAAAGCAGGAAGGGAAATAGGCTGCTGATACAATAAAACCCTAAAACATGTGGCACTATTCACATGCAACCACCTACAAGTGTGGTGATTTGAGTTGTAAAGTGGTATAGTGTTTGTTATAGCTAACTGAGAGATAAAATGTGCTTGGTATAATTTGAGATATGCATGATATAAAAAAATAGACATGTCCTGTAGATCTAGAAGAATGCATAAGAAACATACTTAGTACTATGCTTTGAACTAAACTGATCACATTTTATACGGCAGTCTGAAAAAAGTGATGAGTTTAGCAAATAATTGGCTATTAGAAAGAATAAGACCACAATTCTTGAGATATTGTTGTAGCCGACTCACTTTGATTCTCTGCTGTAAGTGAAACTCTACTAAACACTTTAGAAATCTATTAAAATTCTGGCTACAGTTTGGTGAGACTTCAGAAGGAACAGTTAAATACCTTAAGACAAAAACAAAATCAAGAATCATCTATACTAGGCTAATATCAATGTACAAACTATGTTGAGTTCGGGGCTAGAGAGATCATAAAGCCATAAATATCAAATAAATGGCCTGGATCTTAAAATCAACTACAAGTTTGTTCATGGCATATGTATGATTCCTATTGTGTTTACTTTTTACAAATATTATAGTGTTGCTAATGAAAGTTTTATTACAGACTTATGTTTCTGTGAGGTAGGAAATGATCTGTGTTGTAGAAAATATAGATTCTATCCACTCACCCAGGAAACAATTTTAGTAATTCCTGAAATAATCTTTGTTACTAGGACTATCAGAACAATAATACTATACTGAACGAAACTTCCCAGAGTGATATAGTATTTGGATTCAGGTTTCATTGAAGATTGGCTATGGGTTACTGAGCAAGTTACATAGGAACAACCATCATGTTTCAAATGGTCATGCTGACATTAAAAGTATGCCATTGTTGATAAATTCTCAAAATCACTTACCATCACAGGAATCTAAATTCAAATCTCAATGCAATTCACCTCACACTTGTGCAAAGAGCTATTATCAAAAGAATGAACAGTAAGTTTGGTGAAGAGAAAATGGAGCCCCTACATTCTGGTTGTGGAAATACAAATTAGGACATGACGTAAAACAGTAGGGATTTTTCTCAAAAAATAAAAAGAGCAATAAATGATGCTTGAAACAACTCTTCTCAGACTTGGATTTAAAACTATGAACTGTGCAGATTCATATTATGAACTGAAGTGTGCCGAGAAAGTTCGCTGCTTATAGCACAATACACGATTTGCCCATGAGAAAGGTGATGGTCAGTTTTAAACAACAGCTTGCCACATTTTAGAATCCTTTGAGCAGAGAGCCTCAACTGAAGACTGAATGGTCTAGATCAAGGCGGCTGGTAGATAAGTATTTGGGAAATTATCTCGATTGTCTTTGGTAAGGCAGGAAGAGTCACCTCAAGTTATTAAAAGAATTTTCGATTAGAGTAGGAAAGAAATCCTAGCAACTTCCTAAATGCATCCAAATATACTTCTGCTACTTTGTGTCATATCTTCATGAAAAGTAAAGTTGCTAATGTTGATGATTGCAAAATCACAAAAATTAAGTCATTATTAACATTGTGGAAAGATACTGCTACTTTCTCCAGTATCAAAAATCTATCCCAGATTTAATTTTTTGTACAAGAGGAAACAGGAAAGTTCATCTCGTTATTAAGCATATGCCTTTAGTCTTTAGTAAATGACAAGTTAATAAGATATCGAATAATTAATTTAAAATTAAACACTTTGTGATTTTCTTATCAGTAGATACTTGATTTGCAGACCTGTTTTGTATAATAGTGTATCTGGGGAAGCATGCAATTTTCTAACATGGAAAGGCTTAAATTAAGTAGCCTTAATTTTCGACTGTCGTGAAAGCAGCACAGAAGAAAGACTAGAAAGGGAAAGAGGAGCTCATGGTATGAAGGGACTCACTGGAAATTCCTTCTGTGGAAGGGAAGATAATTTTTGAGAAAGTCAAGAGACTGTACAAATTTTTTTCTATTTGCAGAGCTAGGAATTTGCAAAGGTCTTGGGATTTATCCCTTGCAAATGTCAAGGGTCTTATGCTATCTCCTCATTGTAGAAAACTTGAAAAATACAGATGTACCCAAATGTCACTTAGAAGTGGGTATGAATTCCATCTACACCATAATTACATCTTGCAAACATTTCCAGTGCCCCCCCCCCACGGTATTCTTCTCTCTGGCACCCACAGGAAGATATATTTCCAACTCTGAGCTCATTTCTCTGGGATTATCTAACGAGGAAATTTCCACAGGCCCCTAAAACTTCTCTGGTTTGTCATCCTTCTAATTTTGCCTTCAGAAAGTCAATTCAGTCTCCAAGCATTTCACTTCCTCCCACTTCATGCAGATAAAACTATATTTAGGACATTCAGAGCTGCCACTTCTACAGATTTCTATTGTGTTCTTACTAATTTGTATGACCCAGTATTTTTAAGTTTTGCTAGGAGAAATCTGTTTTGGTGTTTGTTTGTTTTGCATATTATCATTTTACTTGCATCGTATCCTAGTGTTTCTCAACCATCCTTATGCTGTGGCCATTGAACACAGTTCCTCATGTGATGGTGAACCCCAACCACAAAATTATTTTCATTGCTACTTCATAACTGATTTAGCTATTGTTATGAATTGTAATGTAAATTTATTTGAAGACAGAGGTTTGCTAAAGGGTTCACAACTCACATCCTAACCCTCTCAGGATAAAAATCCCTGTAATAATGGGGCCCCCACCTCTATGTTGATATCACTGTATCTAGGGTCCAGAGTATACCTTTCCTTCAAGAGTAGTCAAGACCACTATTATCTGTTTCTGGAACTATTAAAACAGCTTCTTAAGTAGGTAGTTCTATCTAGTCATTACTGTACCTCACAACCAGATAAATGCAGTAAAATAAGAGTCAGACTTTTTGTTTTGGCCTGGTTTGATTTGGTTTTTCAAGACAGGGTTTCTCTGTGTATCCCTGACTGTCCTGGAACTCACTCTGTAGACCAGTCTGGCCTAGAACTCACAAGGATCCCCTTGCTTCTACCTCCCGAGTGGTGAGTCAGATTTTTACCATGAAGCTCTCTCTGCCTCAATCTTGAAATCTTTTCATATCTCCTCATGGACCCCTGTCTCTTATATGCTTTCTGTTATGTATAGGACTTGCTGCCTGTGTTTATTTCTATAAACTTATCCTTTCAGTCTTTAACTTGCACCTCATAGACAACTTATTTTATATATATATATTTTTTTGAGACAAGGTTTCTCTGTGTAGCTCTGGCTGTCCAGAAACTCACTCTGTAGACCAGAATGGCCTGAGACTCGGAGATTTACCTGTCACTGCCTCCCAAGCACTAAAGGTACACCACTACTGCCAGGCTGACAATCGATTATGAGAACCGCCTAATTCTTTACTGTGTCGAAATCTTCACTTTGGGGTTTTTATGGGATAGTCACCTCCATTTTGTATTTTCCTTACAGAATGCTTAGTAAACATTTTATCCTTCCACTTTCTCTTCCCATCCAAATCTTTTATAAATTTGTTATAAAAGAATCTCTAATACCACTTTTGGTTATATATCCAAAGGATGCTTAATTGTGTCACAAGGACATGTGCTCAACTATGTTCATAGCAGCATTGTTTGTCATAGCCAGAACCTGGAAACAACCTAAATGCCCCTCGACCAAAGGATGGATAAGGAAAATGTGGTACACTTACACAATGGAGTACTACACAGCAGAAAAAAATGACAGCTTGAATTTTGCAGGCAAATGGATGGAGCTAGAAAAAATTATTTCGAGTGAGGTAACCCAGACACAGAAAGACAATTATCACATGTACTCACTTATAGGTGGTTTTTAAACATAAAGCAAGGGAAACCAGCCTACAAATGACAACCTCAAAGAACCTAGACAACAATGAGGACTCTAAGAGAGAAATACATGGATCTGATCTACATGTGAAGTAGAAAAAGACAAGGTCTCCTGAGTAAATTGGGAGCATGGGGACCTTGGAGGAGTGTTGAAGGGGGGAGGGGAGCAGCAGGGAGGGGAGCAGAGAAAAATGAAATACTCAATAAAAATCAATAAAAAATAAAAAAGACTAAGAGGCAGAAAAAAAAGATTCTCATAAAAAGCTTTATTTTGTTTTAAATACATGAGGTAGGAAATGTGCACTGTGAATGCAGGTGTCCATCTGCTCCAGAAGAGTGTGGCATATATCTACTGGATCTGGAGTTACAGACAGCTAGCTGTGAGATGCTAGGTGAGGGTGCTGGGAACCAAATCAGATCCAGTGCAAGAGCAGTGACTCTCATAGGATCTGAATCATATCTCCAGACCCCAGATTACTAATTCTTTATTTTAATGCATTGCTTTCCAAACATCTTTTAGAGTTCTATTATGCCAAATAATGCCAATTATCACATTGACACTGACATTCCTAACTTTCTCATCTGTAAACTTCACTTAATTCCAGAATGTCTCCATTGTCCAGCATGCAGGAGGCATCCAGCAAATGAATCTTAGTCATTAGCAAAGCCAATTTCTCATGCCTGGAAACATGCCTTTTCATCTGAACATAGGCCATCAAGTAACTAGACGCTTAATGGAGGGGGTCCAACTCTCTAGGTTGGAAAGTAGAAGGATGTAAGCCTTCCCATTGTTCTCTATACAAAGAAGCATAAATTGTGAAAAGATAACCTCAATATCTAATTGTATATGTCTTATTTCTTTCAGTGCCCTATATGTTTCTTCAAATGAACTAATGGGAACTTTTCAGTTAGAATTACCAGTAGATGGTCAATGCTAGATGGTAGTTATACTAGAAACCATGCTTAGTATAATTATTTACAATACTTTTATTGCTGAAAAAAGGTTATCATTTGTTTATCTTTACATTATGTAGGGGACATTATCCTTTTAATTAAAGATTGTTCATAATTACCCCATGGCATTCACATAGTGCTTGTTACTTATTTAACCTTTATGTTCAATAATATACACATGACTTCAACTTCCCTCTCTATTGTCCCCTAAAGGAAAACTGTCCAAATATGTGTCTAATGTGGGGGTTATAGTCATTTTCACTTAGAATAATCTTAATCTTCACTGGTCTTCTAACAGGGGTTTTTTTTGGTCGTCATAAAGAAAAAAGACACATTGCTAGAAGCTATTCTTGCTCTTTTTCAGTTCTTAGTGACCATATGTGACTTAGTAAAGGATTTACATTTAACTTACTGGATTTTTACTTAGTTGCTCTGAGTTTTGGTTTCCCATCCTAATAATAATAATAATAATGTTTTAGTAGTACAGATTTTTTATTTTTACCAGTATGCACATTTACTTGTGGTATCATCTCTCCTCACTGGCAAATAAGAACATATCAAAGATAGAAAGGTATGGTAAGCAATCACCCCAAAATTTTAGGAGGTGTTTCACATGCATGTTCATAAATGTGTATATGATGGGGATCATCATAGAACCAAAGTGACTCTCAAGGTACTCAAGTTAACTGATATGCATTTTCTTATATGTCTATATGTTAGCATCTACGTAAAGAGTAAAAGATCCATTTATGATAAAATTAAATATATTCTCCTATAGTTATTTTTATAATAAAACTTCTAGGTGGGAAGCTCTTGTGAATGGAAGAAAGATCAGATTGTGGTTGTACTGAAGACTTTAGACAGGAGATAAATGGATGCTGGGTTACCCGAAAACAAGTGTGCCTGCTCTGCTTGCTGCAGTGTGAAGATACCAGTGTCTTATGAGAAGATGACCCCACACAGCATGGTGCATCTGTTTCCCTGTGTGGGTTTTCATAATAGTATGCTGGAAAAAGAGAGAAGACATGCTTTATTGTAAGGGAAATTAACCACTAGTATCTGGGCTAGAAAGAACTGAAAATGACAGGCTAGCTTTAAGGGACCTTTTGTTTGAGTATATATTTTTCACCTAGAAATGGACACAATTACTGAAAATTAGAAAAGAAACCAGGCTTTATGCAATGAAATGAGATAATTTCCCAGCCAAAACAAGTGGGCTTACATTGAAAAGAAGGCCATTAGAATATACCTTAGCAGTAAGTTAATGGGGGAGAAATTCAATGTGAAAATGAGAGAACATTTTCAGATAGAAAGGGCACATGGTGGAACAGTATGCTTAATGAGGTATAGTAGATGTATTCCAGTTTAATCTAGATCATTTTAGATAATTACAGAAAAAGCTAGGCTCTGATTTCCCCCCATTTTTTTCCCCCAACTTGATGCCAAGTGTTTGTCTGGACCACAAAAATTATAAACAGAAGATGCACCATGATCTTATTACTTGTTATTTTTGTATGAAGTCTATGAGTATAAAATCAACATCTCAGAGAAGTTTTTCCACTAGATATATGTCAGTTAATGAAAGAATAACATTGTTGTCTAATAATACCTTGACAAATGGTGCTTATGCCTCTCTACAAATGATCAAAGCAGTGTGGCTGGTTCCTAAAATATATACATAACAAAAGAGTTTAAATTGAGTTACCCTATAAGAAGGAAGACAATCCATAGTGTATCAATAAAAACCAGGGTGCTTGTTATAGGTTATCTACTTGTGAGTTTGTCAGTGGGATTAAACAGACCCCTGCCCATTGCAGGCTAATGGTTCCTTGGTCACCTTCCAGAACTTGATGGTAAGACTCTATTGCTAAAGATACTACATATTTGTGCCATAAGACATACAGCTATGAAAGTGGTACCACCATGTAAACTTAATTTCTGTTGTCTAGATTGTATAGTGCTAGAAGTTTCTATGCACGTTACAAAGCAAGAAAGTAATATCTTTACCCAGCTGTGATCTCTATGACCTACACTCATGACTGGAACTAATGCAATGCCCACAGGAACAATAGTTATATGCGTGTTATAAGAGTAATTGACTACTTTCTGATCTTATTAAGGCTCACTCCAAAATATAGAACTCACAACTAGCACTGTTAACTAGGTCAAGAACTCATTATGTTTAGATCATAGACCTTAGGGTACAACTTCTTACTATGGTTCTTCTAAATGGCCATTCTACCAAACTGCTCCATAAGTACTTATCTTCACCCCAGTCGTTTAATACATTTCTCAGCCCTCATCAGAGAGGCTTATTTTTATAGTAGTTGGTAATTAATAGAAACTCATGACTGGTCAACATTTGTAGACTAAGAGACTTGAATTGCTAGCCTTAAATAGTATGTATATACCATAACTCCTCTCCACAATTCTCAAGGACCATCCTAGAACATGTGACGGAAGGATTGGAATATTAAGAGTATTGGATGATTAATGAAGACAATGCTCTCCAGACACAGTAGGACTGTTGCACAAATACTTAGAACGTGGGTGACTGTGAACACAAATCCTGCACAAGATAGCCAGAATCCTAGTATGAACTGAAAAGAGGCTCGCCAAAGCCCTATTTGTAGTTGAGGAACTATTGACCACTGGTGGCTGCCAGAAAAGGAAGGCTTGGTTTCCTTAAGGAATGCAGCTCCACTCTGTGATCCTAGACTCGTGTTCTTAGTAGTATTTCCAAAGGTAATCAGTGGGGTTACAAAAAATATAGCCTATGCATTAGGATGGGAAAATTGTGTATGGATTTGGGGTGACTTGGAAAGGAGGGAATGTAGGGTGGGTTTGATCAAAATGCATTATATGTATATGTATATATATGTGCGATTCCCAAACAGTAAAATGTTAAAGCTAGTCTATCATGTCCCTTCAGAATGATGGGCTGCTTGCTAGTCTAGCATCTCCGTACTCATCATATGCTTGTGGTAATCTTACTGTCTGCTGTGTAAAGAAACTCAGTAAAATCTACTGAAATTTCAGACAATGCAACACACTTGATAATTCTAATAAAGAAAGATTCTATTCATTTCGGTTTGCATGAGCGATATATCAAGTAAACCGTGTCTATATGCTTCATGTCATTCTTGCTCCTCATACACTTTATTGACTAACAATGACAGCCAAGTTCACCCTGGTCTTTTATTTTCTATTCACTACCATGGAAAGTTTCAGGAAAACAGCAATCTGACATTGTCTATAGCATGTAAAAACAAAAACTATTTAATCTCTTAATGAATCATCAAAATTCGGTAATGAATCCATTCAGGAAAGAAGGCCCTGCTTTGTGTCAAGCTAATGAAAAAGCAGGATGGGACGGCTTCAAGTCCTCTCACTATA
Source organism: Arvicola amphibius (assembly GCF_903992535.2). Lineage (NCBI taxonomy): Eukaryota > Metazoa > Chordata > Mammalia > Rodentia > Cricetidae > Arvicola > Arvicola amphibius. The sequence continues at coordinate 88,863,329 of NC_052048.2, forward strand.
TTTGGGCTTTATTCCTTAAAATTATTCTAAGTAATGATTACAGAGAATTTTCTCTCTGATCTAGGGAGTTTGGAGACATGAATTTCTTTAATAAAAATAAAACTGAGAGTGACTAAAATCTTTTTAAAACAGAACAGTTACGTAGGCTCAGATTTATGGTCTGTACATCTATAGATCCAGTATTAAGTTCCTTTTAATAACAGATTTGTACTATTTGAACAAGTACAATAAGAAAGGTACTAGAATGCTAGTATTAAATGGTTAAATTAATCCTGCATTTTAAAGAAAAACTGATAATTAAAAGTAAAGTCACAAATAGTAACTATTCTGTAAGTAATATGTTAAGAAAAAGTCATAAACAAGAAGCCTAATGTAATATAAGGGATGTGTTATATAAACTAGGAAAAAGGCAGACTCATCTCAACATGTCAGTCCAGATAAGGACTAGATTTAGAAAGGAGTTAGTAGCATGACTCAAAACAAGATTGCCACATTTGTGAGAATCAGTAAAACTTTGTTTTGACAGGATCAGAAATGAAAGGTAACATACGTATCCTTTTCCTATGGAGGATACCGACAGAATTGGAGCCATAATGCAATAAAAAAATAGCAAAAGTCCACCCACCAGAGATGATGAAGCTGGGCTGTTTCTCCAACACTTCAAACAATAAACATTTACACATCAAGAGGGACTCGTAGGGATATGTGAGGGCAACACCCAAGTCAGTATCAGAGACAGAATGAGGTTGATAGATGTTTAGGGACATCAGGAAATTGAAGATACCCAAATATGACGGAATGAGGTCAACTAATATTTGGAGAGCAAATAACTAGAGTTGTCCAAATTAGGAATCCATGTATTTTGTCAGTAGGCTCTTCTGTCATTGCTGTAAACCCTCCACTGTCAGGAAAAAAAGCTGCGTTAGTAGAAACGTTTGAAATACAAAGCACTGGGCTCTGATTCTTCTGCATGGACGGGCTCTGTGGGAGCCTTCTCAGCTTGGTGGATCACCTTCCTGGACCTGGGGGGAGTTGGGAGGACCTTGGACTTAGCATAGAGTGGGGAACCCTGATGGCTCCTTGGCCTTGAGAGGGAGGGAGGGGAGGTATGGGTGGAGGGAAGGGGAGGGAAGGGGGAGAAGGAGGGGAGGGAAGGGGGAGGAGGAGCGGAGGGAGGGGGGAGGAGGAGGGAAGGAGATGGAAATTTTTAAATATAAAAAAAAATAAACCATGAGTAAAAAAAAAAAAAGAAGAAGAAATAGAAAAAAAATAATAAAAAAAAGAGAAGGGAAAACTTGATAATAGAAAAATCAGGTGCTTGTATGAACTCAAGACTGTCAAGGCCGGTGACAAGATGGCCCCTTAGTCCTCACTGCAGTGCTCTGCTGGTGACAGATATGCCAGGAGGACACAGTAGAGACTTCCCTGCCCACAACAAAAGCAGCCACAGGTGAGAATTTCTGACATCAGTGGAATTTCACCTGTACTCAGGGAGAAAGAACATGGAGCAAAATTTTCTTCCTTGTATTTTCCTATCCTTTGTCCCCTCTCCTCTGTCCTTTCTGGCTGTTCCTTCTCTTGCTTGCTCTTTTGCATTCTTTCCTCTCTTCCATTCCCTGATCCCCTCTTTGTCTTCTTTTTCAAAAGAAAATAGAAATGAGCGGCTTTACTTTATTTTCAGGAAGAAATACAATAAAGAATGATGACAGTGAATTTGATTTAACATTTTCTTTTTTTTTTTAAGATTGACTTGAAAATTGCATATTTTCACTTAATGTCTTAAGTTTTCTACATAATTTTATCCTGGAAAATATGATAATGGAAAATGATTTATATTCAAATTGCTCCATACTTTTATTGGCATTTACATCAATCTTGACATTGTCATTTGAACCTATTATAGAGTCTTGATAGGATGTTTTGGACAAAATGACTAATAAAAATTTGAGATGAGAAATAGGATTTCTAGCCTTAGATATTATATGGATCTAGAGTAGACTTGATTAATGTATTAAATACAATTATATACACACACACACACACACACACACACACTAAATAAAATAATATAAATACCATTTAACGTTTTTGGTAAAATGTTTATCATGAAATGTTATTTTTGGATGACCACTAACAGGAAACTATTTTATTATTTGTAAAGTGATCCCTTGAGAATGGAGCAGGAAGGTAAATTTTCTATGCATTATCCAAGATCTCTCAGTTGCTGAAACTAATGAATTAATGGATGTAAAATGTGAGCTATTTTGGCATGGTGACTTCCTCTCAATTTTTTTCTTACATTAATCGAAGCCTTGGCATTGCAGCAAATATATCTTTTCTTTACTAATCCAAATAGAAACAAACAGAGTACACTGAGGCTAGAGAGATGCCTTAGTGAAGGTCTTGCCTTACAAGAGGGGCACCGGAGTTTGCATCCTCAGAACCCGTGTGAATCTGAGTACACAAGCGCTCACATGTCATCTGGCCAATAAAATCAATTAAAAAAAGTGATGATGTATTTAGGAAATACTGGAGGATTGATGTTAGAATATAAGATCTAAAGTCAGAAACAAATTAAAAAAGGAACAAATGTCAGGTGAAGGTAAAACTCTGGAGAAATGATATAATAACTGATGAAGATAATATCCAATTCAAAATTCTGAATGCAAATGTAGGCATATTAAATATGTAGATAATTTCAAATATCTACCTAGGATGAAATTCAAACATCTCAGACACACAGTTCATGATTGAAACGTTTCTCTTATATTAAATAGACTTAAAAACAATGTTTGGAGCTGGGTGGTGCTGGTGCATGCCTTTGATCCCAGCACTTGGGAGGCAGAGGCAGGAGGATCGCTGTGAGTTCGAGGCCAGCCTGGTCTACAAGAGCTAGTTCCAGGTAAGGCAACAAAGTGACACAGGGAAACCCTGTCTCGAAAAACAAAACAAAACAACAAACAAACAAACAAAAACAATGATTGCATTCCCTTTTCCTGCACTCCTTATTTGAATCAGGCTGTTTACAAAGCTTACTTGAAGACACTCTACCCCCAGTCATTAAATAGCAATATCCTGGAGAGCCACAGGTGCCTCATTAACACATCAAGGCCAGCTTTCCCTCAAGAGACCAATGGACTGCGCTGGTAAATGTTGTCTAAATGAGGAAGAAGAAGTGAACTGTTCACATGAATTATGTTACTATGGGGTTATCAAAATAGAATTAGTCATGTTGATAGATTTATTACAAAACTCTTAAGTAAACTACTAAAGTTCTGTAAACATTTGATTTTATTTAAAGAAAAACAACTTAAAATGGTACCCTAGCAAGCCTGCTAAGCCATCTGATTGGTTCCCAAAGTTGGAATTTTAATAGTGCAAAATCTCTCTATTTCATTGAATCAAAAAACATCCATTTTATAGATATTTTCCAACTCTGCAATAATATGCAATATTGTCTTTAATAGATGCTTAAAATTATTTATCTATAAGTAGGCAAATATATTTTATAAATAAATTGTTAAAATCTTACATTGAAGCCAAAAGAACTAACTTGAAACATCGTATTCTACAATTAATCAATTTACTAGTTTTCTTTAGTAATTTAATAAAAAAACTGACAGCTAAAGATTAACTTGCAATTTTTATCTCTAAGTTGTTCCTGAGTTTATAATTAATGAGCCTAAAGAAACAAACCTGTTTTGTTTTGCAGAAGCAGTTGAGGTGTGAGCTATTAAAACGTGAACAATCAATCATTTAATTTATCATCTTTCTCACATTATGTTCCATAGATCACCAATGTGAGATCCTTTCCTTCAGGCCTTAACAAATATTTATTGAATGATGCAGAGAATGAATCTGAGTATTTAGACGGGATATGTGTCAATGTCAAAACTCTCTCAGCCATGTCCAATTGTCCTGAGTCCTCAACAATACTCAATTCATTTCTCTTAAAGACATCCATTTCACAAAAATCAGAACTTTATGCTGCTCAACAAACTTGATGGCTGGGTGTGTTATCTTTCCCGTTCCCATTTTGTTATTAACAGTTGATTCATCTCTATGCATACAATTCACAGATTAATAAGTGAAAAGCCTTCCATTAATAATTAATGACATTTTCTTTATTTGCCAAAGACTGAAACTCAATGAGCTGAGAACTTTTCCTAATCTTTTTAAACACTATAGAACATAATTCTGTGTGAGTTCCATTACCTTGTATTCCTATGATATTTTAAAGCTACATGCATCTTGTCAAAATATTTTGAATAGGCTAATCAAATTCATCCAAATTTCATTAAGTCTCCACTTAAAAAAAACTGAGTAGGATACAGAAATGGAACATGTTATTTTTTCTTCTCCTCAGGAATTTCATCAAAGAGCATGTGCTGGCTTACTGCTTATGTTCACGAATGTGTATGTTCAGCCAGTGGTTCTGTCATTCTTACCTCTGCCAGCATCACTTTTGGACCTGAAGAAGAAGGGCCGTGAAAGTTGACACAGGTGTTCCTATTACTGTTTTATTGTCCTTGCACTGAACCACAAAAACTCAAAAAAAAAAAAAAAAATCCAAAGGACAGATGCAAAGTTTAACAATGAATAGCTATTTTAGTTTGAAACATGAGGGTATTTTTTTTTAAATAAAATGTATCTGGAATTAAATTTCTTTGTATAGTCATAATATTTGCATGTTATGATTGCACAGCTAAATGATGAATCGGTGTCAGTTTAAGTCAACAATAAAATAATTTAGCTTTTCAAGTTTCTATCTTGGACTAAGAAGAGCTCTGGAAGTTTCTGTTCCCAAAATGACCATTTTATTTTTTGATTCATCAAGTATTATCAGAACCTCATAACTGATTTTCAGATGCAAAGGAAAATACTGATTTGTGATTTTAAAAGCCTCAGTATAGCAAACTTCCAGAAAACACATGACAAGTTTTAGTGCTCGTCGGCTCTTAGGAAAATTCCCTTGCCGTTCATTCTGCCACTCTTCTGGAGAAGTTTCTTATGTGATTTTCTCTCTCTTCAAAAACTTCTTTAAACTTCTGTGAGCAAGTCATGGTTTTCTTTCCTGTCTTTCTGAAGAAAAGCTGACGTGAATATAAACGACACTTCCCCAAGCATCTGTCACCTCTACTGGGGCAGCTTGAGCCTCATTTTCTTCTACTGTCATAAATGAGTGGCTTCTGTTTCTAGCTATGGTCTATCAACTTGCTCATGAGATCCCATCCTCTTGGGCCTGCTGTAGTGTATTACACCAATAACATTGATTTTAATCACGAATGCTTCTCTTTAAAATAAATTCATAGACCCTGTTCTCTCTACCATATTTCCCTCTGGCCATTTGCCCTTTTCCTTTCCCATAGAGCAAACTGCTCAAGAGTCTTGCCTACATTTGATAATGATTTCTTTCTCTCTGTCTGGGTTAAACTGACTTAAGTAGAATTTCATTTCCAATCTCCTGAAAGTGCACCCTTGCACAGGCAAGAATTCTTTCATAGGTGTGCCAATAGCAATTGCATCCATATATTTGTAGAGCTTCAACCAGGAGATCATCTTTACACTCTCTTCTTTGCCACATGGTCTACCCTATAGCAAAGTGGTTTTCTTTCCTCTCACATTGTATTCACAATGTAGCTACCTTCAGTATACCCACACCTCCCAGCCTGCGTCAAGCTAGTATCACCATTTAATTTATCCTGTAAAATGATTTACTACTGTAAAATATTTCCACTAGCAAAGAGTTTTCACGTTCTCTGTGAGTTAGTATCCTCAGTCTTTTATGATAGACATGCCATGATATTTTATTATTATTTACTCAATATTACCTTGATTAATAATAAATTTTCACCTGTTTGGGTGTTTTATAGTTGCATATTTTATTTAAGGGAACACTTGTTTAACCTTGCTTGCATTTCAATGTTTTATATTTTCTATCCTATTTAAGGACATTTTTTTCAATATAGGGGTTTCCTATAGCTTTGGAGCCTGTTTTGGAACTCACTTTATAGACCAGGCTGGCCTGAACTCACAGAGATCTGCCTGTCTCCACCTCCGGAGTGCTGGGATGAAAGGCATGCAACACCACTGCCTGGCTATGGACAATTTTATAAATTCAAGATATAAAATGTGTTGTTTACATGAGTGGATTTAGTTTTTATTATGACAATTATCTTTTTCAGCAGAGGTCGGCTTTCCCTCTGTAGTCACATTTACAAGCAGTTATTGCATCTACCTTGTTTCTCATGAGTTTCGGGTATTTACCCATCAGTCCTCACTTCCTCAGAGCAAATACCTTACAGACCGCATCACCGTTCCGTCCCCGCAAAGGACTTTTTGTCCCCACCAGAATATCAGGTTATGAAGATGATCGCAGCCTGGCTCTCTCATATTCTATTGGCTTTATCAGGAATGTCATATCTTCCAACATGCATATTTATTCTGCTCTAGTGTTTGGATATGCTTGACAAGACCTGTGAAGATGGAGTTCATTATAATCCCTGGTAACTTAGGACGTGAGTAAAACAAATATAAAGAGCATTACTTGCTAAAGATCAAAAGGAGTAAAATTTTTTAAAGGCTGAAATTTGATCCTAGACAAACTGACTCCAAATGCCAGATGGCTCTGGCCTACATTTTACAGCCTTCTGTGGGTACTGTTCATTGGCATACTTTTTCAATATACTATTAGAAATAACATAAATGCCACAGGATAGAGGAAAAAAAAAACATTTTCAACTATCTTTCTGTAGTGGGAAAACCACCAAGAGAAGAAGTCACTGGGAAAGGGTGCTGCAGTATTTAGATACTGACAAAGACACGTGAGACCCCATGATCCTGAAGATGTCAGCAACACATCCTGAGAATCGAGGAAGAGCTGTAAGCTTGGTTTGCATTCCACCCCGCACAGTCTAGCATGGCTTTATTTTATTGCTTTTATTTTTGCTAGAGGCATTTAAACCTAAAATGAAAAAAAAATAAAAAACAATGTGATGATGACAGCTGACCAATACTCAGGGGACTGTGTCTACCCTTGGGGCTTATACCAAATGTGATGGTTGTAGAGGGAGATCTTATTCATCCTTTGTGTGTCATAGAATCCTTGGACGTATAACTGCAGGAGATTCAGTGTCAGAACCAGGCTTTGCTATGTCTTTGTCAGTAAGTTCTTAAGAAAACAAATACAAATGAAATACATCCACTGTGTTTCAGAGGAAGTTGATGTAGGTGGCACTGGACTGTGGTGCTCACGGCTGGGGTCTGTTGTGTCTTCCAAGAGTCCTAATCATTCATTCCTCAAAAGAAATGTCAAGCTGCTCCTGCTGTCAAGAGAGCAGATGCTCCGCTGACGTCTTTGAGGAAGTGACTAGAAAATGGATGCCAAACACAGAATAGAATTCTTTCTCTTATTCCAAAATTTCACGTTTGCTCTGTCCTGGTGTGAGGTTATCAGCCCCAAACAACGGTGGTGGTAATGTCTCCAGTTGGGAGCAGTGCAAACATATGACATAAGAGTGTCTCAGTTTCTTCTCCTGATGCTATGATGGAGGACGCTGACCAAATCCACTCATGGGAGAAAAGGTTGGTTTTGGTTCAAACTTCAAAGGTACAGCAGATCATGGTAGGAAGGCACAGCAGCAAGAGGCATAGCAGCAGTCACATGACATCCATAGCCAGGCCATCAGAAGCAAGGCATTCTTGGGCTCAGCTCCTCTTCCACTATTTATACAGTTCACGATCTAAACCTAGAACACAGTAGTGCCTACTTGTAGTGTAGCTCTTTACACATCAATCACCCTATTCAACATGATACCTTACAAGCATGTCTGGAAGCTAAATAATTTCTATAGGTATATCTGTGACCTGTCTTTTAGGGGACTCTAGAACTGGTGAAGATGACAAGGAACCCTAACCATCGTGTTGGGACTCCAGAAAACTTTTTGCCTCTTTTGTGTTGTTCTTCCGACCCTAGCAGAAGTACTGATTGCTGTCCACTTTATTGATTGAAACAGAGCCCATCTAGTTTGGCCAACATAGCCTTGGTTCCATATCTTGGCTTCCTGAGTGCTGGGATTACAGGAGACTGCCATGCCTGCTTGCCTCTTACTTCGCCTCTGAGAATCTGAACTCTGGTCCTCATGCTTACACAAGAAGCATTTTATCCACTGCACTACCTGCCCGTTTCTCTTTCTGCACTTTAAGGTTGCCATCACACTTTATTGTATTATCTCAGTTTGATTATTCTGTGATTTTTATTATTTATTTTCTATCATAATAGAGGCTCTCTATAAAATAGAAATCTTAAAAAAGAACAATACAGAAAAATAAGACACAGGAGTTTTGTTTAATATGTGAAGGTAGAAAGACGATACAGTGATGGCTAATGTGCTTAGCTTGTCAGGACTGAGAATGATGTAGGAAACAAAAATCCAGGAACGTTTGTGTGCACACACTTACAAACATAAATGAATAGGTGCATGTTGATCATACATTTATACATTCATGGGGAAATTAAATGTAGAAAGGCAGGGTAACCTGTTCTAAAAGCAACACATGTCTAATAAGTTCTAAGTAGAAGCCTGGCCTATGATACAGATCTTTTCAACCAATCAAGGACTGGAAATATTGGGTGAGAGTTTATGGTAGTGCAAACCTTTAGTCCCAGCGCTTGGTAGAGAGATGCAAGTGGATTGCATTGATTTAAGGTCAACCTGGTCCATAGAGTGAGTTCTGTGACAATCAGAGCTACGTAATAGATAGATTGACCCGGTCTCAAAAAAGGAATTAGTTATAAGTCTCTCTCTCTCTCTCTCTCTCTCTCTCTCTCTCTCTATATATATATATATATATATATATATATATATATTCTCATATATATATATATATATTCTCATTTGATTCTTTTTTAAGAGATCAAAGTTTATCAAGCAAGAAAAAGGAATATCCATGTCTTTTGAAGTTTGTATTAGATGTAAAGTATGAGATATTAGGAGGGTGAAAGAGAAGCATGCTGCTTCAATATTAGTCTCATAATCCATGTAAACATAGATGATAAACTCAAGTTCATTTATCAATTGGGGAAGCACTAAAAAAGATGATGGTGATTTATGACCAATAAAAATTATGAAATACCTACAACTAGGATCAAATAAGGGGGAAAGACGAAGATAAAATAAAGAAAAAGATAGAACAAGGAACAGAAGCTGTGGCTCTAGTAATTACCTTCAACAGTAATCACAATTATAAAAACATTCAAAAAAAGAAAAAAATTATCAAAGTATGTAAGGAATGGGAACACAACCCTAAGTTATTTTAATGTAAATTCATGTCTTCAATGTTAAAAAATGAGAAATAGACACACCATGGAAACAGTAGTCATAAAAAAGAAACTGCTGTGTGTAATAATATTGGATAAAGCAAACTTTGTGACAAGGAAGATTTCCATAAATGTGCTATTATCTGAGGACAATGAAGTGCCAAATTCTCAGGAATGCAGAATGCAATATGTGAAGACTATATGAACAAAGCAAAAGCTGACGGTGATAAGCAAATATAGAGTCATGTCTGAACATTTACACTTTCAACTTTTCACTGGTTTGAAAAGTGAGAAAATCTGAACTGCATGGACTTATAATAGTCCCGGCAAAACACGACTTCACATACAACAATGTACGTAAATGGCTGACACATTATTTTCACTTTATAGAGAACATTGCTAAGATTAATTCATTCTAGGCCATAAAATATGCCTTTGAAAATTTAAGAATCAATGTTTTTACAACTTCTCTACTATAAGTGAATGAACTTTAAAAAAAGCCCCAAGATTTTTCAAACATTGTAAAACTAAAGAAAACATTATCAAATGGTTCCTAGATCAAAGGATGTATTTTAAGAGGGATTGTGAAATAGATTAAATTGGACATAGTAACAATCATACACAAACATGATTTTCATAAAAATTACAGAGGATATTTTTAGACATTCTGTAAGGCTAAGAAATAACCACAACTACAAAGAATTGAAGCATTGAAAGTAATCACACGATCATGGATGGGAAGGCTGATTCAATGTTGTTCGGTCATGCATCATACACTCTGCCCAAAATGAACTGCAGATTCAATGGAAAGCCCAGGATATTCTTCATTAAACTGAAACAAAATGTTCTTAAATTTGCATAGAACTACACAACACACACATGCTCCCGCACACTCTCACACATTTACATGCACACACAAGTTCCAAATGCCAAAGCAAAGTCGAGGATAAAACATAGCATAAGAGACCAAACGATAAGATACTGTGCTACCTATGTGAAATCATACTATAAAACCCTTATAATCCAAACAACATAATACTAGCATTAAAATCTATATGAAAGAGACCATAAAGCCTAAAAATCAAACGGTGGATTTAGAGCCAGCAGATTTTTCCACTGAGTTTTAACACAGTTGTTAAAAGCAGCCTTCTGTTAAAGGTGCTGAAGAGATTTGATAGAGACAAACATGATAGAAAGCAGGTGCCTATTTTTGCCAATTCAAAATACTCTAATGGATTTAATAATTAAGTAAAATCCCAGGTACGGGAACTAATAGAGAAACACTGGGAGCATTAAAAAAAATGAAATAAGCAATTTTTTAAAAGAGGACCCCTAAAAATAAAGTAGACAAAAGCAAAAACAGACAGATGGGATTATACTAAATAAAAAAAAATAATCTTCACGGGAAGGAAAAATCAGCATCCGAAGAAGGCAGCCAACAGATTGGAAAGAAAATATTTGCCAACTAAACATCTAGAAGGGTTTGATATAGGAAATGTCTGGAATTCAAAAAATTTTGTAGTATCAATAACTTCAAAAAGTGTATTGGAAAATGGTCAAAGGCCCAACTTGATATTTTTCTGGTGATGTGTACATTGTGAGAAGGTATATAAAGAATGCTCAAGTCACTAAGTATTATGGAAAGGCAATGAATCTGCAATGAACAATGACAGATGTTGACATGGGTGAAGCAAAAGGCAGTCTCTGTCACTGTGGGTGAGTCTGGAGATCAGTACAGCCATTACAGAAACCAATGAGAGTGATGCTAAACAAAAAGGAACAAAACCACCACCATCAACAACAAAAAACTACCATAAAACCGAACAGTCTTGAAACTAGATTGAAGATAAGTTTTCCAACCACTGACGTAGAATTAACAAGTAATCGATATAAGCAAGAAAACCTAATCTTGATCAATACCATGTATGGCTCGAATTACTAACCAGAGTCAATTTAAGAACATCCATAGAGATACTAAAATAAGTTTATGGCAATCAAATTTTGAGAATGGAAAAAGAAAGGAAGCTGTATCCATGACATTGGCAAGAGGAAAATTTTCTTAAAGGAGGGAGTAGAACATCCTAGCCAGAAAATAAAATTATGGTATAATAAATTCATTGAGAGAACAACAAAAAAGTAAACTAAAGGCAATCCATAAATAGGGAAGTCAGAACTTGACAGAAATTATTCACACATCTCTTGACAATGGTTTGTTCCAAATATACAAATAATTACCACACAAGCAGCAAAATGACAACCTATAAAATTCTAGAAAAGGCTTAAACAACCATTTTACAAAGGAAACCTTTTTTATATGGCTTATGCACAAAATTTCCTCAAAATCTTGAGTTATCAGAAATGTGCAAGTCAAAAAAACAACGAAATACCATTTTGTATGCAATTTAAAAAATATTGCTACACATTTTACCAAGAGTTCAGAGCTACAGAAACATGCATATACCCTGCAGGAGAATTCGTTGAACCTCCTACCCATCAGGCCCATTTATAAACCATACTCCAATAAAATAAAGCGCAGATATACCAGAAGTGGTGTCTATCATAGGTGAATTGATAAATAATTGCAATTCCCAACAATAGAATTCTATTACACAATAATATGAATAAGCTAATGTTTTATGCAAAAGCACAAAGTAAATCTCAGAAGCCCTCCACTGGATAAAAGAAGGCAAACAGAACAGAGATACAGGCTGTATAATTTCTTTCACTTACATAAAATTTCAAAGCCAGCAAAACTAATATGTGGTAAATAAAATCTCAACAGTGTTTTATCGAATTAACCAGTAATAGTACTTGGGCTCTTCTCAGGAGTTTAGGATATACAAATTTGACAAGAAATGAGTTATAGATTGTACATAGTTCTCCAAACCAAGAAATCAATACTTCTGAGATACATTTTCTTGATTGAATATAAATAATTTCTCATTTTTAGAATAGAAATATTGTGAAAAATGATAGGAGTCGGTACATGTAAATGCCAGTAATGGGGTCTTAGCTTTTTCTCCTGTTGCTGTGATAAAGTACTCTGGGGGGGGGGGATAAACAAATCAGGAAAGAGAGAATATTTCAGTTCACATTTCAAAGGTACAGCCCTTCACAGCAGGGAATCCAAGGTAGCATGATCAGAAAACCACTACTCCTATCCCATCCTTGATAGGAATTAGAGAGGCCTGAATGTCTGCTATTTGCTGGACAATCTTTCTTCAAATGCACTGTCCAGGAGCCCAACCAGGGAGTGAATAATCCCACACACACTGGGTAGATTTTCCCACCTCAATAAAAATGATCAAATCTAGATAATTCCTCCTCTTACCTCCCCTTCTACCCTCTCCCATGTTCCCCATCCTCCCAATTTACTCAGGAGATCTTGTCTTTTTCTACTTCCCATGTAGATTAGATCCATGTATGTCTCTCTTAGGGTCCTCATTGTTGTCTATGTTCTCTGAGATTATTAATTGTAGGCTGGTTTTTCATTGCTTTGTGTCTAAAAATCATTTATGAGTGAGTACATATAACACTTGTCTTTCTGGGTCTGGGCTACCTCACTCAATATGTTGTTTTCAAGATCCATCCATTTGCCCACAAATTTCAAAATGTCATTATTTTTTTTCTGTAGTACTCGGTTGTGTAAATGTTCATATTTTCTTTATTCATTCTTCTGTCAAGGGACATTTAGTTTATTTTTATGTTCTGGCTATGACAAACAATGCTGTTATGAATATACTTGAGCACATATGTTTGAGCATCTTTTGGGTAGATACCCAAATGTGGTGTTGTTGGGTCTTGAGCTTAGTTGTTTCCTAATTTTTTGAGAAATTGCCATACTGATATCTAAAGGGGCTGTACCAGTTTGCACTCATACCAGCAATGGAGGAGTGTTCCCTTTACCCCACAACCTCTCCAGCATAAGTTGTCATAAGTGTTTTTGATCTTGGCCATTCTTAAATGTGTAAGATGGAATTTCAGAGTTATTTTGATTTGCATTTTTCTGATGACTAAGGATGTTGAGCATTCCCTTAAGTGTTTTTCAGCCATTTTAGATTCCTCTGTTCAGAGTTCTCTGTTTAGGTCTTTATCCCATTTTTTTATTGGATTATTTGTTCTTTTGATGACCAATTTCTTGAGTTCTTTGTATATTTTGACGATCAGTCCTTGTCCAATGTTGTTGGTGAAGATGTTTTCCCATTCCATAGGCTGCTGTTTTGACTTGACCATGTCCTTTGTTTTACAGAAGCGTCTCAGTTTCAGGAGGTCCCATTTATTAATTGTTTCTCTCAGTGTCTATGCTACTGGAGTTATATTTAGGAAGTGGTCTCCTATACCAATGTGTTCAAGTGTACTTCCCACTTTCTCTTCTATGAGTTTCAGTGTGGTTGGCTTTATGCTGAGATCTTCGATCCATCTGGACTTGAGTTGGGTGCGTGGTGATAGATATAGGCCTATTTTCATTCTTCTACATGTTGATACCCAGTTATGCCAGCACCATTTGTTGAATATGCTTTCTTTCTTCCATTTCATAATTTTTGCTTCTTTGTAAAAATCAGGTGTTCATAGATGTGTGAATTGATATCTGTGTCGTTGATTCAGTTTCATTGGTCCTACTGTTCTTATGCCAGTACCAGGCTGTTTTCAGTACTGTAGCTCTGTAGTACAGGTTGAAGCCAGGGATAGTGATGCCTCCAGAAGTTCCTTTATTTTTCAGGGTTGTTTTGACTATTGTGGGTTTTTTTTTTTTTTTTGCTTTTCCATATTTGTTGATTATTATTTTTCAAGGTCTGTGAAGAATTTTGCTGGGATTTTGATGGGCATTGCATTGAATATGTAGATTCCTTTTTCTGAATGCCATTTTTATTATGTTATTATGCCTACCCAAGAGCATGGGAGATCTTTCCATTTTCTGATGTCTTCTTCAATTTCTTTCTTCAAAGATTTAAAGTTCTTGTCACACAGGTCTTCTACTTGTTTGGTTAGAGTTACTCTGAGATATTTTATGCTATTTGTAGCTATCATGAAGGGTGATGTTTCTCTGATTTCTTTCTCAGCCCATCTGTGTAAAGGAGGACTACTGATTTTTTTTTTTGAGTTAATCTTGTATCCTGTTACGTTACTGAAGGTGTGTAAGAGTTGTAGAAGTTTCTTGATAGTATTTATGGAGTTGCTTGTGTAAACAATCATATCATCTGCAAATAGTGAGAGTTTGACTTCTTTTCTGATTTGTATCCCCTTGATCTTTTGTTGTCTTATTTCTCTAGTTACAACTCGAGAACTATATTAAATATATATATATATATATATATATATATATATATATATATATATATATATATATATATATAGAGAGAGAGAGAGAGAGAGAGAGAGAGAGGACAAACTAGTCTTGTCCCTAATTTCAGTGGGAATAATTTGAGTTCCAATGCACTTAGTTTGATGTTTACTGTTGGCTTATCATATATTGCCTTTATTAGTTTAGGTATGTTCCTTGTATCCCTGTTCTCTCCAAGATCTTTATCATGAAGGGATGTTGTATTTTGTCAAAGGCTTTTTCAGCATCTAATGAGATGATTTTTTTGGTTTGTTTTTGGTTCAGTTTGTTTATATGGTTTATTACATTGACAGATTTTTGTATGTTGACACATCCCTGCTTCTCTGGGATGAAGCCGACTTGATCATCATGGATTATTATTCTGATATTTTCTTGGATTCAGTTTGCCAGTATTTTTTGAGTGTTTTTCATGAATGTTCATGAGGGATCTTGGTTTGTAATTCTCTTTCTTATTAATGTCTTTCTGGTTTGGGTCTCAGGGAAATTGTAACCTCATATATTATAGCCTCATAAATAAAAGCCTTCTGTTTCTATTATGTGGAACAATTTGAGTAGTACTGGTATTAGTTCTTTGAAAATCCTGTAGAATTCTGCTCTGAAACCATATGGCCCTGGGCTTTTTGGTTGGGAAACTTTTGATGACTGATTCTATCTCTTTAGCAGTTATTGATCTATTTAATTTGCTTAACTGGTCTTGATTTAATTTTGGTAAGTGATATTTATTCAGAAAAATTGTCCATTTTCTTTAAGTTTTCCAACTTTGTGGAGTACAGATTTTCTAAATATGACCTAACGATTCTCTTGTTTTCCTCCATGTCCGTTGTTATGTCCCCCTTTCCATTTCTGATTTTGTTTAGTTGGATATTCTTTCTCTGCCTTTTGGTTAGTTTGGCTAAAGATTTGTCTCTATAGTTGATTTTCTTGAAGAACCAACTCTTTGTCTATTGATTCTTTGCATTGTTTTCTTTGTTTCTATTTTGTTGATTTCAGCTCTCAATTTGATTATTTTCTGCTTCCTAGTCCTCCTGGATAAATTTTCTTCATTTTGTTCTAGAGTTTTCAAATGTTCTGTTAACTAACTAGTGTAAGATTTTTCTAGCTTCTTTATGTAGGTATTTAATGCTATGAACTTTCCTCTTAACACTGCTTTTGTTGTGTCCCATGAATTTGGGTATGTGTGGTCATTTTCATTGAATTTTAGAAAGTCTTTAATTTCTTACTTTATTTCTTCCTTGACCCATTCATGATTCTGGTGAGCATTGTTTAATTTCTATGTATTTTTAGGCTTTTTGGAATTGCTGTTGTTGTTGAATTCTAATTTTAAACCATGGTGGTCCGATAAGATACATGTTGTTATTCATATATATATATATATATATATATATATATATATATATATATATACGTATATATATATATATACGTATATATATATATATATATATATGACAAGGTTTCTCTTTGTAGCCCTGGCTGTCCTACAAATCACTCTGAGGACCATGCTGGCCTCAAAGCTGACTATCCACTCCTTTGCCTCCCATGTTTGGAGATTAAATGTGTGCCACCATTGTCAAGCTAAGAGTCTATACTTATCCTTTTCAAGTTTTAATCTCCTAATTTTCATGAGTTGGGACAAATTTGAATTTCTTTTGTATGTTATGCATTCGCCCTTATCAGATTCATAACTTGCTAATATTTTCTCTCATTTTATACTTTCCTTGTTTACTTTGTTGATAATTATCTTTAATATGAAGGAGGTTATTAATTTGATTCAATCCTATTTATTTGCAGCTTTAAGATCTATATTTTTTGGAGTAAATTCAATATAAGTTATCGATTGCCTCGACAAATGACATAGAGATTCAAATATTTTTAGTAGTTATTTAATGTTTTAAGAGCTCACATTAAGCCTTTGACACAACTTGATTTATTTTTCATAAGGTTCAATTGTTAATAACTTTGCTGTTCTTGCAGAGAAATTAAGTTTGATGTACAGACCCTACATCCAGAAGTGCACAACCCCTGTAACTGCAGATTCAAAGGGTGGAGTGCATTCTTATTGGATCATAGAGTAAAATACACACACACACACACACACACACACACACACACACACACTTGCAAATTTTAAAAGAATAGAGAAACTAGCACAGAATATGATGAAAAAATAGCTAATAACATTTTTTAAATCAATCTTGTAGCACCTCATCAAACTCCTTTACCCAGCCAGATTTCCTGCATCTTTCTCTGGGGTGTGTGTGTGTGTGTGTGTGTGTGTGTGTGTGTGTGTGTGTGTGCACAGGTATGCGTGTGTGACTGTATACACTGTGATGGACAGAATCCTGGCAGCACATTGGATGTTGTCCAAGAATAACCGGTCAGATCAATGCAACTCAGTTCATCCTCCTGGGACACAACAAGATAGTTGGCTGTCCTTTAGGATACAGTCACCCTCATGCTTGCTGTAAAGAGTGACTTTCTTTCCTCTAGTAATTACTGAATCCAGAACTAATGCCTGGTCTTATTTAAAAATCCCTGCTTGCAATGTCTAAGCCAAGGCCAAGTACAGAAGTCAGTGAACCACCGAAGTTGCCAACAATTAGAACTTTGAAGCACATCCTTGCCAGGAGATTATCATGCCTGCTCCCATTAGAATCAACATTGCTTTTTTTGGCTCATCATGTAAAATGCAATTCAGTTTCAAAGATAACTGCTTTAATTCACAAATGGTTGACAGCAGCAGGATTATAGCGTAGGCTCTGAGCTTAAAAATATTTTGGGCTTGGTTATAAGTATCTCTGTATGAGTAGTATTTTACAGGACAGCAACAGAGGAGAGGCTGCTAGTATGTGGTTTTATAAGTTCATGAATAAAGACATACCAAGGGTATGACAATTGAGTAATTGGATTTGGAACTCAAGTCATGAGCTTCCATTTCATATTAGGAAACATTTTGAAGAAATAATGTATAAGTTTCATTAAAATTTATGCTGTGATTTATTTGATTAACTTCTATAGTGATTTATTAGGCATAATTGCAAAGAAGAGGTAGTTCAGTTTCTCCCTATTTGGGTAGAAGTTAAGCACTCTTGAGTCTAAACTTGGGGGACATGTCCTCAATAAAGCAGAGCTCATAATTAACATTTCTGTGCATTTCCTATAACACAAACATGCAAGAGGGAATATTAAAATGCCTCGCAATTAAATTGAAAACATTTTACTTTTACTGGCAGCCTTTTAACTTTTCAGTTCATCGTATTTATGGCTATCATTATTAGACATCTGGAAAAATATAGTTATGCTTGCTATTTATGTTGCAAACTAAAGACTTTGAATCATTTTGTAGACATGATCTCATTAATGCTCTCGACATCTCTGTGAGGTAAGTGCAATTATCTTCATTTTATTGAGTTTAAATTACTTTCCAAGGTGTCAAAGAAAACTGTGGCAGGATGAGGGGAAAAAGAAGTAGAGGTCTCTAAGTGTCCACTGTAATGTTAAATCCTGTTAAGTAAAATTGGAATATTAAGAATCAAGTTTTAAGTGGCTAAAACATAATTTTCTATAAATAGTGATTCAATATAACTGGTATGAGATGTAACAATTTGTGGTTATGCCATTTCCAGCATAATTTATCAGCCTGACTCATATCCTAATATATTTGTCAAACCAATATTTTATACAGTGACATTTTCAAAGTCTTTAAAATGAAAATTAATAAGAAAGAGAAAAAGAAAACTCTTTCCATGAACTTGGTGACTTGTTTAAATTGTTGTCATTTTCCTAATTATTTCATTTTCCCTGTCTCTTAGACCCTCAGTCACACTTATAACTGAGGTTTTCTTTTCAGGTAGTTATTTATTTGGGAGTGGGGTAGTATTATCAGTATTCATGTTGGTTGGTAATTATCTAAAAACTGTTTGTCTCCACTTTAAATATTTCTCACTTTTAGATGTCTTTGAAGATGAAATATGAGGTCGTTTGTTTCCTCTCAAACTTCACTTCTGTAATTCAAATATAGGAGATACTATAACAAAATAGTTTGTTTTTGGCTTTTCTTTCCCTTTTATTTCCAACAAGAGTTCTGAGAACATTTCACAAACAAGAAGTTGCTCTTCAACAAACTGTACTGAAAATGTATACTCACATGTAAAAAATGAAGCTGAACATTGATATCAAAGTAAATCTAAAACTAAACCCAGAGTTAACTCTTCTCATACATTCCCCCAAATAAGACATAAACAATATTAAATGTGGGGAATATCCATGCTTGGATTTAACAATAAAAAAGAAAAGAATAGAAATCTAAACTTCCCTAATACAGGTAGTACTAATTACACTCAAAAGGTGATTAATAGCAATATGAAATCATGACATTGGGAGATTGATGGGTGGGTCACACTTGGGGAATTTAGAAGGAGGTAATATTAGATGTTATGCTCAAAATACGTTGTATGAATTCATCAAATTTAAAAAAGTTTTAAAACATATCTACATTATACTACATGTGTACATTACATTCTTTGCTGCAAAATACTACTAAGACTAAAAAGACAACTGACAGAATGGGGTGACATCCTGGTGAATTAGATTTCAACAAGGCTCAATGCTTTGAATATAAAAAGACCTTCTATAAATCCAAATAAAATCCCTAAAAGCAAACAATTTAAAAAAGCATCCAGGAAGGGTTGTGACTCAATTGTGGGGTTCTTTCCTAGTATTAATCGATATTCCAGGTTTAAAACTCAATACTGTTTAACCCATAAAGGCAAAAACAAATGATAATAGGCAAAATAATTGAATAATTTTCTGTCAGCTAAATGGCATATGCAGATGACTAATGAGCAGAGAAATCATCACTCATCACCATCAGTTATTAGGAAAATCCTGAGACACTGCTTTTTACTTGATATTCCGAAAGAAAAGCGAGAGTAAGGATTGTGATGGGATGGTAAGGGCAGAGTGAAACCGGAGCACTCATACAATAACTACAAATGTGAACTGGCCCAGACCCAATGAAACTAATTCCTTCCAAGAACTAAGATGGCATGTGACATCTCCCACCACTGATGAACACATCCCTAAAGGATTGGAAAAAAAATTTCAAATAGAATCTTGAACACTAATTTTATTTTCATGGAACCATTTATAATGGTGAAATTTCAAAATTATCCCATCGTCTATCAACATACTGTACATATCAATTCTGGTAGGTTATACAGGATATCATATCATTTACTCAAGAAAATGAAATTATATACACATATACAATAGCATTGATAAACCTTCAAGTCATGCTACATACAATAAGTTAGACATTAATAACAAAATTGTATATTTCTGCTTCAATAAAAATTCAAATAAGGCAAATTTATGGAACTAAAGTATAGAATATCAGAGACAAAAATACAGAAAAATGGGGATTATTGCCTAGAGTGCAGTGTATGAATGTGAAGTAGTTTTGTAGTTTTGGTAATAGCGGTGAAACCTATGTAACACCTTGTTGGTTGTAATTTTTTAAGAAAAGGAATTACACAGTGAAAAAATATGAAATGACAAATACCGTTTTTATATATATGTTTGCATGTTTTACCACCACACTCCTTTTTATATTGTGTATTTCAACACAAACTAATCTATACTACATATGAATAAAACGTGACTATTTAATTTTATATTTCCTGAAAAAGAGCACATTATATTTTTATGCAGTAATTTTAATTTATTAACTGTCCATAACATATATGATAATTAAGAGTACAGAAGTTTCTTTTACAGTTAGGTCAGATACTGTTGAAAGCCACTTTCATTGAAAATTTCTAAACTAAACATCATTTAATGTTGAGGGAGGGCCGTTTGTTCATTCCCGGCTGCCCAGACTATGAAATAACCACACAGAAACTATATTATTTTCAATACATTTGGCCAATAGCTTGAGCATATTTCTGACTTATTCTTACATCTTAAATTAACCCATTTCTATTAATCTGTGTATTTTCATGTGGCTGTAGCTTCCAGCAAAATCTGTCTCTGGCATGTCTGTTTGCAATGGGGGCTCCATGATTCTCCTTGACTCTGCTTTCTTTCTCCCAGCATTCCAGTTTAGTTTTCTCTGAGTTGTAAATGGCAATCAAGTTCATCAAATTCAAGGAAAATAAGTATCGTTAAAAGTGCTTTTTTTTGCATCTTTCACAAAGGGGTTGATGTAGTGAGGGGCTGCGGACAGGCCTGCTTTTCATCCCACCTGGCTAGCTTATGTCCCGAAATAACAACACACAAACTGTATTCATTTAAACACCCCCGGCCCATTAGTTTCAGCCTCTTACTCACATCTTGATTAACCCATATCTAATAATCTGTGTAGCAGCACGAAGTGGTGCCTTACTGGGAAGGTTCTAGCGTACGTCCATCTTGGGCCGGAGCTTCATTGTGTCTGTCTCAGAGAGGAGAGGCATGGTATCTGTCTCACTTAGGAGAGGCGTGGCATCTGACTGAGCCATCTACCTCACTTCCTTCTTCCTGTTCTGTCTACTCCACCCACCTAAGGGCTGGCCCTTTAAATGAGCCAGGCAGTTTCTTTATTAACCAATGAAATCAACTCAAACAGAAGATTCTCCCACATCAGGTTGAATTTTGCCAGTTGGTTGGGACTGCAGGGAGACGACAAAATGCTGTCACAGAAGACAGTGTGGAGATCCTTTCTGTTTCCCTTCTTCTTTCCTTCCTCCTCTTCTCCCTACTTCCTTCCATGCTTCCTGACTCTTTCTGCCATTGTTCCTATATCTCCCCATATTCCGTCTTATTTTCTTTTCCCAATGGAAATATAAGGTGAAGAAAAAACAAGCTGGTCAAAACATCAAGCCAGTTCTCTGTCCTGCCATACTGCAGTATCTAGCATTTCCAACCAATAATAAACATTTATGACAGAAATGAAAATGCTTTTAAACGTGAAAGGAAAAATAAGCACCTTTTCATCTATTAAAATTTGCAAGTAGGTTTCCATTTTATATACTAAGCAAGGGTCTCTTGCTGTTTCTCTGTCTGACTGTTTAGGCTAACTTGGCTAGTCTGCTTGCTCTGCATCTTGTCCATCTCTGCATCTAACACCCTGGAATACAGCTCACCCACAACACCCAAAAGGATTTTATATCAATTCTAGGAGTTCAGATCTTGTTCTTCACAATTGTTGGCAAATGATTAGGCAGCCTCCCCAGCTTTATCCATTCTCTTTGCCACTAATCACCTTGAGGATCTTATGTGCATTTTTGTCAATTTAATGCATTTTTTGAAACTCGTGCAATATATTTGAGAATGATTGTTTTTTATCATTTTTGTTGGTGGAAGATTTAGATTTTGTTATATATTCTGGAAACTAACCTTTAAAAATGATAGTTCACAGATTCTGCTTTTTTCTGTTTTAGGATATTTAATTGCATTTTTAGCACTTTAAATATGTCACCATATCTGTACTACTTTCGTATTTAGACAGCGAGGCTCATGTCATTTGCATGGCTCATCTTCTGTAAGATGTTTCTTATCTCTGACTGCTCCTTAGATTAGCTCTTCACCATTGTTTATACAAAGTTTGATATATTTGTCTTGGTGTGTTCAAAAAGTTGTTTTCTTGGAGTTCATTGAATTTCTGGAGCATATTAAAGTGTTTTTCAGCAAATTTTGAAAAGAACTTTAGATACCATTTCTTCAAATACTCTTTATCTGGCTTAGCCTTTTACCTGTAAACCACAGCATCATCTGTGACTTTCCCATAAGGGAGTGCTCTGTCAGTCGCTCTTTGCAGTGGTTTGTCTCTATGTAGCTTACTTTAGAACATTTGTTTATCTTCAAAATACTTATAGTTTTCTTCAATGCCTTAATCGACTATTTATTGATAAAATTGTTTTTTTATGTGTCACTGTTCATTTCATTGACAGGAACTCTATTTTCATTATTTTACCAATATTCCCTTCTTTGCTTATTTTATATTTTTTCAAGGTCTGGAATGCAAAAGAGATTTTGCAATAGCTTAAAAATAATTATGTCAGAATTTCAATTTATATATCTTTACTTTCCTTATATATAATGATTTGCTTTCCCCTCTTATTATGAATTGTATTTTTCCAGGTCTGCTAATTTTCTAACACATGCCAGGCATTGTTAATTTTTCAACATCAGCAGAAACTGTATTCTCTTCCTATAATTAGTGTTGCATTTGGCTCTGACTGGTGACACCATGCCATGGAGTAACCCTGACCCTTTAGAGACTTCTCTTCAAATGAATTAGGACAAACTCAGAGACATCACTGGTCTAGTACTAATTTATTATCACCAATACTAGAGTAACATTTTGATAACTCTAAACAATGCCTTGTATGTTATAGTTCTTCATAGTTTGTTTTGAAAACAAGTTTGTCATCACTGGGATGTGCTTGAATGACAGTTATCCAAGAACTATGTCTGTTTTCAGAGTTTTCTCTTAATAATTTCCAGGTTGCCAGACATGGGCACATGCCTTTATTCCTGGCATTCTGGATGTTGTGGTAGGCAGTTGTCTGTGAGTTAGAGGCCAGCCTGCCAATACAGAGTAGTTTCGTGATGGAGGAGTGTCTATGTGTTAATTTCCTTGGTTAATAAAGAAACTGCCTCAGCCCTTTAATAGGACAGAAAATTAGGTAGGTGGAATAAACAGAACAGAATGCTGGGTGGAAGGCAGTGAGGCAGACGCTTCAGGCAGTCGCCATACTGAGTCGCCATGCTTCTCCTCTCCAAGACAGAAGCAGGTTAAGATCTCTCCTGGTAAGCGACCACCTTGTGGTGCTACACAGATTACTAAATATGGGTTAAAGGAAGATGTGAGAATTAACCAATAAGAGGCTGAAACTAATGGGCCAGGCAGTGTTTAAAAGAATACAGTTTCCGTGTAATTATTTCAAGTGTAAAGCTAGCCGGGTGGTGGGACGCAGCCCCGCCATTCCTTCTACAGTTTTGGCAAGCCAAGCCTCCACAGTGAGACCTCGTCTAAATCATCATCTTCATCATCATTATCATTGTAGATGTGTATTCAGGACAAATTCAAGGACCTCTGTGTGCTCAGCCCTCCCTCCCTGATCTCCCTCTTCACAGTTTTCTCTTCTCCAGGACCTTTCACTAACAACACAGTCCAAGTGCCTTAGGTGGCTTTCTTTCTAAGCTATCAGTTGACACATCTAGACACTTATGGGCTGGTTACACTGTGCCTTTTCTATACAGGAACCAGAGCTATTCACAAAGACTAGGTCTACTGCTGCTTTTTGTTCATTGTCTGAATACTGATTTCTTTGCTTTTACAGTTTTCTTAATGGTTGGTGAAGGGGATCCAATGTGATCTCTGTTCCTCCCTTAAAAATGGAAGTAAGATATTTGCAAATAATGTTTGTTTGTCTTTATTACCCTTTTTTCATTATTACTTAAATCTACTGTGTTTCTTTGCTTCCATTTATTTGTCTAGCATCCTGTTGGTAAATAGATTGGCTTTGCCCTTGGTTGTTTTAAAAGGGGTGCTAAGAACATCATGTGCTTGTGTTATTGTATCCACAATCATGGAATATAAAGATGTAGTTAGTGTAAATATTGATTTCTGTACAGAGATCTTTCACGAAACTTTTGTTAATGATATACGGATACTTCTGGACTTATAGGGCTATAATTACAGTATCTGTGGAATAGTTTCTGTTTTGTTGTTGATTCTGATTATTTATATTTCCTTCCTAATTCCACCACTTCATTGCTGAAACCTCTCGGTAATAGCAAGATTTATAGCAATGAAATTGATCTTAAAATATTTTCAAATATTTTATGTATGCCCTACCTTGGTATTTTCTTATTTTATCAAATTAAAAATATTTGATTCCTAGTTTAATGAAATAGCTGTTATAAGTTTTTAAGTATTTAGTGTGTCTATATGTATGTGTGTTTGTGTGTGTCTCTGTGTGTGTTTGTGTGAGCATGTGTATGTCTGTGTGGGTTTGTGAGTGTATCAATGCAGTGTACATGCACACATACACTTTGTGGCCTCTGAGAACTGAATTCAGATCATCAGGCTTTGCCTACTCAATTATAAGTAACCTCTCCATTGAGTCATCTTGACCTCTTCTCATCCTACTCACAGTACATTAAGTGGTCAATGTTTGTGTCAGTTTTTCTACCCATTGAATCATTATATAACTTTTCTATTTGATCAAAATTCTTGATGAAGTGAGGGGTAGATAGGATACCTTGTGCTCATCAACCTTATTTGGAGAATTCAATTCTCTCTAGTGCCTATCCTTTTCCTGTTGCTCACCTAATTCTTATATGTTTGAGAAACAATTTTCACAATAATCCCTGCATCTACGTTTAGCATTAAAAAACCCAATACAATTAGTGGCATGCTTCTCTAAATATATATTTGACTTTTAGCCATCATATCAGTAACTTATTAATTTTATTATTTTTATCTAAATTTTGTCCTTCGAGTGTAAAATTTGGTCTTCCCTACTGTTCTTTAAAACTATTTTGAAAACTCATTTATTCCATTTATGGATTTATCTATACAGATGAAAAGTCACCATTTATCATTTTCAATGTATCACAAAATGTAATATTTTGTCAACGTCATTATATTTTGTAAATGTCTATGACATTTTCCAAGTCTTCACGAAGGATATACAACAGTCATTATTCCATCACATTAAATTTCACAGATCGGCAATTGGTTTCTAGTTTCATTGTATTGAGCTCACATACTTGAATTAATCACTTTGCTTTGTGGAACTTACCAATGCATTTCTGCAGATTAACTTAAATTGCATTTTCATGATTCATACTTGGTGTATCATCATTAAATTATTTCAATATGTGGAAGTGTTACTACTGAGTATACTTTGACTATATTCTTATTTTTTCAGCCATTGTCTAAGAGTTGACTGAGACTGAAGGGGGAGTGTTAGCATCTACCACTGTGTTACTTCTGGGCTTCCTATCTTCAGCAATCTCTGTGTTACTTGAGATGATTTACTCCCAATAATTATAACCCCATTACCAGTGAGCCTTATAGATTTAAATGATGCTTTTTTGTGTTTTTTCTATTATTATTACTATTATTATTGCTGCATTTCAGTTTGCCTTACCTGGGCTCATCCATGTCTTTTCCACATTCTCAATCATGGTGTGAGCTTTTCTCTCTATATATTTCCTCCCAGATATGGGTCTCAGTGTTCAGCTCAAGGCAGTTACAATCTTTACAAGCTACTCACCCTTGTCTTCCAAGTTCGAGGATTACAGGCAAGTGCTACCTCTCCTGGCTTTTACACTGCTCTTTAAATGAGATCATCTGGTTGTGTTCTCTCAGAAGGTGCTTAAGTCACTTGTGATGATAATCCTGATATGTCTCATCTCATATGCCATTGTAATTTCCCTATGTGTGCTATGCTTTTGTGAGACTAGATATCTTAAATAACTTAATTAAAGAGTATTTGGCATTGAACAAACACATATGTTTGATACATATAATTTTATGAGTTTAGAGACCTAGTAATATAAAAGATACACAATCAATTGCTTCTGAACTTTCCTTGTGTTCTTATACAAACAAAATTTAAGTCATGCTTTTGTGTGTATATGTGCATAGTATTAGTACTTAACATGAGATTTACTTCTTACAAACCATGCAGTTGTGAAGAATATATACTATGCTAGAGACCAAATACCCAGTATTTACTCATACAGAATACCGAGATTTTACACCTTTGGAGAATGATTTCCACATATTCATGACTTTGACAATTGCTCTTCAATTATTTGTTTATATTAATTGAATCATTGTAGAGATAGTGCATAAATACTTATATGTACTCTATTCTTTTCTGGTAGGCTTATTTCATAAATGTTCTTTAGGGTAGTCCATGGTGCCACATTTTTAAAAACTGAATTTTACTCCATTGTGTGTATGTACCACATTTTTATTATTTCTTATACTTATATGTTTATGCAACCAAAGGTGAGAATGCAAGATCCTATATAATAGTGTTTTCATACATTTTGAGGAATCTCTTTAAATTTTCCATAGTTATGACATTTTATATTTTATGGAACATGCACAGAAGTTTCAATTTCTAAGTGTACACCATTACCAGTGTGTTTTTATGGTTTAATTTGATGATAGATACAGTGACATATGAGAGGTGATGTCTCATTGCAGTTTGGATTTGCATTTCCATATGAGTACTGCTCTTGAGCATTTTGTCATGTAACTGTTGGCCACTTGTACATTTATGAAGAAATGTCTGTTTGAGTCCTTGCTGATTTTAAATCAGCCTTATAATTTATTTTTACTGTTGGAAACCCTTATGCATTTTAAAGATTAACCACTTTTGGGATATGTGGCTTACAGATATTTTTTATTCTGAACAAAGCTGCTAAGGTATTCAACCTTGCCGACTGAACACCTTCCAGATTCTCATTCTTTCCAGTGAACAGATGGCCACAGTTTGACTCTCCAGTCATTATCACTCAAGCCAATCATGATAGTATACATTTATTCTCTTACTTTAGTTCCTCCAGAAAACCTGTGGTATCACACTGTAGTTCTGTAATACTCTTTAAACCCTGGTCGTGTGTTAAGCTTTTCTCTCGTTTGTAGTTTTATAAGGGTACCATTTTCTACTTTTGCAAACCAACCCGTTGGGAAATTTATCACCGTGATAGCAATAATATGCATAGACCATGTTGTTTACATTGACATTTCAATACCGTGTGTGTATTCAACATTTAGGTTAAAATTTATTTCAGGTGAAATGCCCCTTGTGGGTCAATAATACAGATATCAGAAGATATAGCTCATAAAATACCAATGCCAGGAGTAGAATGTCTCTTCAGGAGTTGTTTGAAACTGAGAGAGGGAACTGAGACCCCCCACCCCCATGATATAAACTTTGGCTACTGTGTTTGCTTGTCCAAAAACACTAAACGTTAGTAATACTGTTGCTGAAGACATTGCACATTTGGGGTGTAGGACACAACACAGTTACGCTTTCACTTCTTCTTAATAAATAAAGCTTGCCTGGGGATCAGAAAAGTAAAACGGCCATGCTGGTCAGATTTACAGCCAGGCAATGGTAAAATACCCTTTAATCCCAGTAGACATAGTAGTTGCCGTAGAATCCAGGTAGTGCATGCCTTTAATCTTAGCCCTAGAAGGGGATTATAAAATCAGACACAGTCTCATCCTGAGATTCCTGGAGGCAGTATTGCCATTTTGGACTGAGTGTAGAGGTAAGAGTGAGTGGCTGGTTGTTTTGCTTTTCTGACTTTCAGGTTGAATCCCAATTTCTCTCTCTGCGATTTTATTAATCCTGCTTCATTTGGTACCCAACATGGGGCAATAATTTCCACATAAAGCCTGAGAAAGCTTTTTAAGGAAAGGATTCTAGCCAGGTGTTGGTGGCTCATGCCTTTAATCCCAGCACTCAGGAGGCAGAGGCAGGCATATCTCTGTGAGTTCGAGGCCAGCCCGGTCTACAAGAGCTAGTTCCAGGACAGGCTCCAAAGCCACAGAGAAACCCTGTCTTGAAAAACCAAAAAGAAAAAAGAAAAGAAAGAAAAGAAAAGGATTCTAAACAGACAAAATAACAGAGTCAAGCACAGCTTCTTGGTAACAGCAGTGTCTTGGGTGGGCTCTGTCTTCTAGAAGCAAGCAGAGAGCAGCTAGCTTCTTTGAGAGAGGCTTCCTGATCAGATTTAGCAGCAAAAACCGTGCAGTTCTTTTAAGAGCCCCGCCATCAAGCACTTAAATGGTGTTTATGTGCAGTCTGACAGCATGTTTCTGGTGGTGACATGTACCTAGAAACTCCATAGAGTTGTTATAAAAAAAAAAAAAAAAAAAAAAAAAAAAAAAAAAAAACAAAAAAAACAAAAAACACGGCTCCCACCAATACCTCTTCCTTGAAGCTAGACTCTCAGGAATCCAAGGAGTGGAGCCGATCCAGCCACCAAAGCTGCTGCTTTAATCTTAACCATATCTCTTAGCAAATTAAAGACTCATGTGGTAGAAAAAGAGAGACATATAGTAAAGACAGATTCAAATGAAAAAACTTCTAAACGGTTTATAGTGTGTTTAAAAATATATGTAGACTTGGGAGAGAAAAGAAAAAGGATAGAGCAAGTCCTTTAGAAAAGAAAGAAAAGAAAGAAAAAGAAAAAGAGTAGTTGGATATAGTGGCACAGGCCTTTAATCCCAGCATTGGGAGGCAGAGCCAGGCAGTGAGTTCACTGTGAGTTCAAGGGCAGCCTGGTCTATAGAATAAATTCCAGAGCAGCCATAAACACACAGACAGAGAAACCCTGTCTGAAGAAAAACAAAAATTAAAAAGAAAAATAAAAAAATAGAATAAAAAAGATGTAAAGCTCCATAAAGATGAAAAATACACAGAAAATCTAGATAGTGTATGCTATTGTGTTGTCTTTGACTTATTTGTCTGCTGAGGCAGGAGCAGGAGATGCTATAAGATATTTGATTTATAAATGCTGCTGGATTAATCCAACATATACATTTTGAAAATGACTTCTAAATTTAAGTCAAAAGATATGTTACTTAGGAGATGAGGTTTTGCTTTTGTTTCCATAGGAAATGAGAGGCTATAGATTCATACTGGGTTAAGGAAAATCTGGTTTGATTGAGGGCCCATGAAATCTCTGGTAGGAGCGTATGGCCCAGATAAGCCAATGTTTCTTCTGAGTTCTACATCTAGAAGAGCCTCAAGACTGCTGGCTGAGTTTATCCAGCCTCAAAGAATACTCCAGTCAGGACTTGAGAATTCTGGGAATAGAAAGAGCTCAGTCTGCAGTTGCCACCTAGACGCAGAGGAAGCAAGATGAAAGTGCTGCACTGAGAAAAGGTACCAAGCAAACCATGTGTCTAAACATAGAGAAAAATTATGGGTTATTTTTTTTTTTTTTTTTTTTGGTTTTTCGAGACAGGGTTTCTCTGTGGCTTTGGAGCCTGTCCTGGAACTAGCTCTTGTAGACCAGGCTGGTCTCGAATGGGTTATTTTTAAGATGCAAGAGTTATTTAATAAGAAGCCTGAGCTAATAGGCCAAAGAGTATATAATTAATATTAAGACTCAGAGTGGTTATTTCAATAGTGGCTTCAGGAGCTAGTGAGCAGGACCAGGTGAGTGGAGAGAAACCTGTACAGGGGGACTAGCAGAATTGAGAATATTTATAGTTACAAATGATTCATTTTATTTCACGATTTTCAAGTGCACAGAACATTATGACTACCTATAGTGATCACAAAGTATGGGAACCCATCAAATTATTTACTTACTTATACATATCTTCTACTCCTTTTCCCCTGTACATATCACTGGGTTCTGTGAGAACATTTTCTCCAATATAATGTGCTTTTTGCCTTCTAAACAATTTTACTTCTACTTTCAATAGATATGTACATCTGTAATTATAGGTACATGGGGGACTGGGAGTCTGTAACTCACAGAGAAGAATAAACATGCAATCTTGAAATCTGTATTTCAAGGAGATAACTGATTAGGTAAAAGTTAAATATTCCTATAATGTTAAAATAATCACAGTAAGTGAAGAGGAGATTTTCCATAAGAAATTTTGCTTACTGAAGTTAGATGAAGATAACTATTAAAATCCCAGAAAAAAGAATTATGTAAGCAAGTTTTATAGCTTTGAGATACTTCCCACTTTCCATAAATTATTCAGTTCCAAGAAAAAAGTTGGAGCTGAATTCCTCACTAGGAGAGCTGGCCAGGGATCTGAAATACAGTTATTGGTTGATCACTGTGCAAATTACTGAACAAAAGTTATACTAGGACTTCTATCTAGAAAAACAAAACAAATAAAGAAGATATAAGAGATACAATTAGGAAAGCAAAAAGTCAAAGAATTCTTACTTTTCAATGAAATGATTCCATAAAACAATTCTACCTGAAAACTTGTTAAACACATTCAAAAAAGTAATATGATACAAAAGTAACACACAAAAATCATTGGCCTTCCTATAAACAAAGACAAGCCAAGAAAGAAGTTGGAGGAAGCTTCCTGTTTATTTAAACATGTCTAGGGACTATGCTAGTTTAGTAAAATGGTATTTCTAGGCTATCCTCCAAGATCCATGACCTCACTAGCCCTGCGTAGTTGGCTAGGTTTAAGTACCAGGCATGACTTCCTTCTTTTTGAGATCTTAAATCCAATTAGAGAGTTGTTGTTACAGCCATGTATGAGCACCAATACTATACTTATAGGGCTATGCTGTCATCAAAGACATAGTTGCATTTCATAGATATCATATCTGGGCACAAATTTATCTTGATGGTAAATAATTAGGATTAAAGCCTCAACCTCACCTGAACTAAAGAATTATGAGAGAAAGAGAGAGAGAGAGAGAGAGAGAGAGAGAGAGAGAGAGAGATCTTTCTCATGGAAGAGCACACCATTGTGCCATCCCTGAAACCATACATACAAATAAATTATACCATCATGTTGTATTTATATATTTAGGAATATATATGTATATGTGAATACATGTGAGCATGTGAGTGAGTCAGGATTTTCTAGAGTAACAAAACTTATAGAATGAATCTCTCTGTATATATTAAAAGAGAAATTATCAGAATGACATGCAGGCTGTGGTACAACTAATTCCACAATGGATGGCTATGCACAGAAAGTTCAAGAACCCAGTGTTGCTTAGTACATGAGGCTGGATTTCTTAGCTGGTCTTCAGTATATGTTAGAAACGAAATAAGTAAGCTCTAATGCCAGGAGGGAAAAGGACTTACTAGTAAGGCTAGAGCGAGCAAGAAATGAGCAAAAGCTTCCTTCTTCCATGTTCTTTTATAAACTACCAGCAGAAAACATAACCCAGATTAGAGGTGGGTTTTCCCAGCTCAAAGATCTGGATTAAATGTGTATCTTCCCACACCATAGACCCAGATTAAGTCTTCCTATTTCAAATTAAGCAAATATTGCTTCCTTTATTTCAAAGTAAGCGAATATCCCTCTTGGTGTGCCCTCAATTTTTGAGTTTTAGTTAATTTCAGATGTAGTCAATATGCAGCCAAGAATAGCCATCACGGCATGTTATAATTAAAAATTAAAAAGAAGCCGTGAATCTTAAAAAGAGCAAAGAAGTGTAAATAGGAAAGTAAGGAGGAAGGAAAGGGAAGGGCAAAGTGATATAACGATATTACAATTTCAAAAAGTTAAGGAAATAACAAAAATTCCTAGAGACCTATAAAATGTATAGAAAACTGTACTTGAGCTCCAACATGGCTGAACATGGTAACGTGTTTTTCATAGGGGAAAGGTAGGAGAGCTGTGTTGGTTACTAGTTCCTAGAATTTATTAAATTATTAAATATCGCGCGCAATTTCTTTTGTAATGCCCCATTTCTGCTTTGGAGGAGGTGGGTTTTCTGTCTTATTTGTTGGTAAATTTCTGTATAATCTTTTATTCTGCTATTCTATAGTAATCTTCATTTGCAATAGTTGTATATAGTTACAACTAGAGACAATTGATAACTCTTTAGGTGACTGGAAAGATTTCTATATTTTTTTATGGCCTACCACTTTTAAACTCTGCATCAATGAGGAGAGGGATTTGTCCTGCCCCAACTTAATGTGCCAGACTTTCTTGACTCCTCATTGGAGCCTTTACCCATTGGGATGAATGGATGGGGGGTGTGCAGGGGAAGGAATGTAGGGGGTGAACAGGGGAATGGTGGTTGGAATGTAAAATGAAAATTTAAATAATAAGTAATTTTTTTAAAAAGAAAACACTGCATAAAGCTTAGGATGAAAGGTATGCTATTAAAACTGTTTTGAGTTTTAATGTCTTTAATTGAAGCTAATACCATTAATCAACTCTTAGATTCTTTAAAAACATGCTTCTATCATATGTTTAAGTTTAACTTATCTGAACTTCCTTTGTCCTCTACTCCATATAGTTGTCAAAGCAATAGCAGAAAATGAAGAAAAGAAACCCCTATGCATGAGTCCATCTCCTCAAGCCTCTGTTTATATGATGCTCATAAATATCATGTTGGCCTAGTCTGTGATAAATATATATTATATATATGTGTGTGTGTGTATATGCATGTATGTATGCATGCATGTATGTATGTATGTGTGTATTCTCAGAGAAGCACAGTAATGCCTTGTCAGTGTTCAGGAAATTGATCAGTCTGTACCAGAGAATACTTTAATAAACTACAACCAGCAGGTGACTAGTAAGCAAGATATCTTAACCCAGGCCTGCAGAAAGATCAAATATCTAGTCACTGTAGACTCATTGATTTAAAGAGGGTACAAATCCCACACCTAGTGATTTCACAGTTAGTGATAGTGATTGCTCACACAATAAAAACCAGGAATTGTCAATTCCTTATTAACACTATTGCCAGTAAGACTGGAATGAGGAACATGACCAACTTTAAATCAAATAGTCTGTGTATCAATTCACAATTTGCACATCTTTTATGTCCATTAAATATGAATGGATATGGCATTTTTTAAAACACTATATTAAATCTATGCATTTTCCTATCTGTCTATAGAAAGAGGGTACCTATGTCTAATTTACTTACATTGGTTTTTCTATTATCCAAAAGGTGATCAACTATTAATGTGAACTTTTGTCAATCCAAGTGGATACAGTGTAATGTAGCTACAATAATATGAGTCCTGTTATGCTCAAGTTATATAACCAGAAATAATTAGCCCATGTGATGATACAGAGTATTGATTATGCTCTGCATGACAACCTGGAAAATACCTCAAATACCACTGAACATGTCCAATGCACATCTACAGTGCGTATTTATACTGGTTTTAATTATCACACCAAAGATTTGTAAAACAAGTTTGGTATTATATTCTTTCCCTAGAGGTGGGGGAAAAATTTGTTAAACTTGGAAACAAATAGAAGTCTATAAAGCAATTTCCATGCAAAAATTACAAAAAATCCTGGGAGAATAATCTACAAAATACATTTCAAAACCAATCCACCAGACTTGTGTGTTAGAAAGGCAATTTGCACATGACCTAAATCTCCCCCTCTTTTCTAAATGAATAATAATGATATGTAATATGCATAAAAAGAAGCATTTAGAGAACCCTGATGGCTCTTTGGCCTGGAGAGGGAGGGAGTGGGGGTATGGGTGGAGGGGAGGGGAGGGAAGGGGGAGGAGGAGGGGAGAAGATGGCAATTTTTAATAAAAAATAAATAAACTGGAAAAAAAATAAAAAAAATAAAATACATATCTGCCTTCAATGAAAGAAATAGAGGAACAGGAAGTAATTACTGATTGGTGGATGTTGAAACTGCATCAAGCTAAAAATTCTCATAGCGGCACAAGGCTGGTTGGTGACTACCAGATAATGATTTTGAACACAAGAACCACAGGCAGTAGGATGCCAGGTTCCTGGATCTCTCCACCCTTCTTGTTGGGACTCTGTAGAGGAGGTGTTTATCCTAGTCTTAGGAAGAATCAGATATATGCTCATGGAAAACACAGTGAGGCTGGCACTAAGGGCATTTTTCTGAGACATGATAGATTCTCTACTGTAGGGAAGATTTCCAATGTATTTCACTAAGTGTTTCTCAGAAAGCGGTCGTAGCAGCAATCAGAAAAGGACACTTAGGGTCATTGTTTGCAAGCAACCAATTAAGATTTATAAAATTATTTCTGGTACCAGAATTAAACAAAAGCAATGAGTCATAATAAAATTAAAGCAAGAAAATTAAAACCCTATACAAACAAATAGAAACATAATATAACAGATCTGAATATTCTACAGGATTCAGAAACTCAAATGAAATTTGTGAGATTTCTGTTTACATTTGTTTACAAAATGTTCTTAACATGTTCTTAACTTATTCAGGTTGTGTGCATATGATAACTAGAAGTAAATACCACTAAGTGCATTTTTTAACACAGTGAATATTTGATAAAGAATTACCACTATAATAAAGCTCTACAAAAAGTCAGCAAGTTCAGTTTGAAAGAAGTAAAAAGAATGAAACAAATTTATAATACTCAAACATAATAGAGTTAGATACATACCTCAATATTACTATAGACTATATAGGTGTGTAGGTAAGTCCATCTAGTTATTATCAACTGACATTTCTACAACACTGAGAGATGACAAGTGGGACAATTAATTATGTTTTAAACACTAAGAGATGAGATAACTATGTATCTATATGAAAAGTATCTATTTTGCATTTCTATAGGTCATCCAATAAAAATAACTTAAAATAATACATTTATGGATTTAAGACATGAAAGAATAAAATCATGTCAACAAAGTGGTGTAGTTTTCATGATGCTGACGTAGATGAAGTTTCCTTTTAGATATGACACTAAACACAAAAATGATAAGACAAAGGGTGATACACTGAACTATATAAAAATGAGGAATTGTTTTCCTCTGAAAAACATAACAAAGTGAAATGATACTGAATGAAATCTGAAAAGATAGATCCAAGCCAAATATCTTATGAGAGAATGGTCTCTAGAATATATGAAGAATTTATGCTCAATGACAAAAGCGAAAATTTGGAGTGGGCAAAATACTCTCATAGACATTTCTCCCAAGAACTATATCAAATTACTACTGATCATATGAAAATATGATGCCAATAATTGATATTGAAGTACAAATTAGAGCCAGGCTAACATGCTACCTGATGTTCACACAAAGATGGCCATGATGTAGAAGACATGCTGATAGTGCTTTATAAAGGGGCTGACAAATAGAAACCATCAAGTCTTGCTAGTGGGAATGTGAATTGACATACACATTTTGGCAAATAGTGTGTCAGAGCCCCAAGAGTCAAATGTGTGATTATCATGTGATACAGTAATTTCACTTTTAAACATATGTATAGTCAAATTAAATAACACATAAATTGACTCAAATACAGTACATGAACATTTATGATAGGACTGCATATAATGGCCAAGTGTTTATAAATCATTCATATATTTAAAGTTCTGTAATCCATACAATGGAATATTAACTACTAAAATATAAGAAATCACTGGTCACTATTATAACTTACATTAATCTTGATGTGGGAGGGTCTTCTGTTTGAGTTGATTTCATTGGTTAAGGAAGAAACTGCCTGGCCCATTTGATTGGCCAGCCCTTAGTTGGGAGGAGTAGACAGAACAGAATGCTGGGAAGGGAAGTTAATAAATCGCCATGCCTCTGCTCTCTGAGCCAGACTGCCATGCCTCTCCTCAGGGATCCAGACGCCATGAAGCCAGTCACCAGGTCAGACGTGCTGAATCTTTCCCTGTAAGACACCACTCGTGGTGTTACACGATATTATTAGATATGGGTTAGTCAAGATGTGAGTAAGAGGCTGAAACTAATGGGCCAGGCAGTGTTTAAATGAATACAGTTTGTGTGTTGTTATTTCAGGGCCTAAGCTAGCCAGTGGCCTGGAACCGGGTGGAATGAAAAGCAGGCTGGCCTGCAGCTCCTTACTACATAATCTTAAAACATCAACCAAAGGAAAGAAGTTCATCATAAATTACAAAGATGCAGGATACTATCTATAAAACTATGTGATAAACCTATGTATATACACATATATACCTATATGTATATATGTGCATATATATTAGGGTTTGATTAGATTTTGGAGGGAAAGAATAAGCACTGTCAATGATTAATAATCAATACAGAATTTGGAAATAGCATGGGATGTTCTACACCTTTGTCATAATAAAACACTAAAATGTTTTCTACATGAGGGTTAACTTTAAATGTGTTGTCCTTGTTGTTTTACTATATGTTTGCATAAATGGAATTATAAGAATGTAGTTGTTTTATATTTGCACAAGATTGTTTATACAATATTTTTATCCAAGTTAATATAAGATTTATGTGTTTTAACACTATAAATTGTGTTAATATTACTTAATTCCTTTCATTCCTAAATATAGTTCCGTTGCATAAATGTGAATATATAGAGAATATAAAATTCTAGATAATGGCTATTTGGTTTTATTTTCAGTTTTGACTATAATAAATATTTCAAGGAACCTTTGCATTTTAGTTTTCCCATAAATATACTTTTTATTTATTAGGTTCTTTGTTAGACTCTTAGCAATAGCATTTCTAGGTTTTATATGTGTTAAATAATGGTGCTCATATTTTATCCAAATCTTATATATTCTTAGTGTTGCCTATCTTCTTGAAAATCATGGGCAATGGGTACTTATTACTATTATTTCAGAGTATTCTAAGGGTTGATGATAAATTCACATTTTCATATACATATTAGCCACTTTATACCTAATTTTTAAGAAATATCTTAAAATATTTTAATCATCTTTATTTGGGTGATTTACCTTATTTTATTGTAAGTAGTCTTCAGGTATTTGGAGTTCCAGTCTCTTATCAGATAAGTGATTAAAAATATTCTCATCCCATGAGCTTCATATTTATTTTATAATGATACACATCAATTTGCGCCCATTTTAATTCCAATACTGTTTATCTTTTAAGGTCTTCCAACTTACCATTTTGTAAAGTATGGCCTGTGCTTTCATTGTTATATCTTATATTTAAGCCTAATTAAAGACCAAAATAATTTCGTCTTCTCTCTCTCTCTCTCTCTCTCTCTCTCTCTCTCTCTCTCTCTCTCTCTCTCTCTCTCCCTCTCTCTCTCCATCTCTGTCTCTCTTTCTCTCTTTCTGTTTCTCTCTCCCCTCCCCTCTCTCCCTCCTCTCTGTTTTACTTAAAGATCAGTTATCATACTTAGAACTTTGATCTACTTTATATTCATAATTCTGTAAAAATTAAGATTAGTTGTATAAGTTTGTTTGGTTTTGCATGTGTATATCAAAATAGTCTTTATTTCTAACTGGATCACAATAATTCCTTTGCTAAAAATTGTCTCTTCATACAGTTCAGAGGTACGTTGTTGACTGCTAATTCAACACCGTTAATCTACCCTCCTGCCAATGCACAATAGCATTGTAATGATGGGTAGTTGTTTTAGAGAAGTCTTTTCTTTTTTTTTTTTTTTGTAGAAGTCTTTTCACGCCTCATATCTTTCGATAGGATAATTTTGCTACTTTTGGCCTTTGTACTTTTCTTTGAACATTTTTTCATATTATATAATTACTATATTAGTTACTGCCAAATATTCTGGTAAAATTGGATAAGACGTTCATGTAATCTATAAATTAGTAAATAATTCTTCTGTTCTTGATATTTATTAATATTTTAACAATTTTGAAAATTCTTTTCATTTATTGGGACCTATTATAATTCCATTCAGTAATATTTTTCATTTTTTAACACAAATGTTTGGTTAAAGTTGTTTTAGCCATTTTTAAGACTTTTATTTTTATGTTTCTTTTAAACAAATTATTTTCTTAATTTTATATTCATTAGATTGTTCAAAACTACTGTATCAATTTCTCTGAAAACTTCCAATTTTCTATAACATAATATATATGAATTAAATATATATTTTATATATCTTTCTATACACATGCATTAACATTCATTTATTTTTATATCCTAAGACATCTGAATATATGTAAAAAATATAAGTTGGTCTATTGTTTTAGCAGTGAGTCATTAAGTTTGATGGTTAATACTATGCAATCTAATAAACTTTGTCAACTTTTTAATTTCATAAAATTTTCAATTTGGGCCATTATTATTTCTCCTGTCTATTTCAAAGTACAAGAGAAAAAGCTCATAAAGTCAAGATGGATAGAGAGTTTGACAATGTCCCACCAATAAAACTTTCTGCTATTTTGTGAAGGTCCACACTGCCTGCTAGGAATCTATCACCATAGAATATCTTCTCCCCTTGATTCTAATTCCACTTAAACAGGAAGAGTTATAACTATCCTAAGTACTTTTCCATGTCTCAACTGGAGACTTACATAGGGGATAGAATAGCAGAACAGTCCCTCTTTTTGATAAAAAAGAATACTTGCAAATTTAATAGGTAAAGAACTACTTTGCAAATGGAACTGCTGGATAAAATGTACTTCAGAACTATTTTTGGAACTCCCAGAAAACTCTCCAGCATATGATCAAATTAGAGCTGAACTGGAAGTCAGTAGACTTACATTTATGTAACTCAAGAAGTAACCCAAGAATTTGCTATGGTCTCAGAATCCCTAGAAGCAAGACTTGGGCAAGATAATTGGAGCAGAGCCCATAAGAATCCAATTTAATATTTTTAAGCTGCTAGTAAAACTTTCTCAATATCGTTAAAAACTGAGGGAAGAAAATTAGTCAGACAATAGTAGTATGCATATATATATATATATTCTAGAATAGTACTTGAAAAAATCCAGATATATTTTGTATATATCCCTAGAATATAGAAAACTAGTATAAATGTAATAATAACCAGCATGCTCAAAGCTTTATTTTTTGTTAAAACCATGTGCAGAAAAAAATCAAGAAAATTCTTATTACCTTCCTTATTGGTAAGGCTAAACATATTTACGGTAATTAGATTGTCACTGTAATCAAAATCTTTAGTTTTTATACTAGTTTTATACTGTGTTGATTATGGTGACCAATATAGTCAACACTTGTTTTTACTGCAGAATACCAACAGATTGCAGATTTTTCTC
The DNA here is from genome assembly GCF_903992535.2 of Arvicola amphibius. Taxonomy (NCBI): domain Eukaryota; kingdom Metazoa; phylum Chordata; class Mammalia; order Rodentia; family Cricetidae; genus Arvicola; species Arvicola amphibius. The sequence goes on from NC_052048.2 coordinate 88,902,660, forward strand.
CCAGTGCTCTATGAAGCTCTATTGTAGACACAGTATTATATTTACTTTTTCAATGCTCTCATTTACACATCAGTAACGCTTTAGAAATTACACCAACTTTGTAATTGGTAACACTGGCCCTGTCAATTCTTCATTGACTTAGGGACATAGATATTTTTGGAAAAGAAGCACAAACTGTTCAAGTAGGAAGTGTGTTATTTCAGTCTGCATCTATGATAGAATAGCATTTTCTCAAGAGAGATTGTAGATTATTCCAAATTATTCAAGGAACTGAATCTGAAGTACCAGAGTGGAACAGAGCCTTATGAAATATCAAGGCTTCTTTTATATTTTACTAAAAACAGACATCAGGATGAAATCCCATAGATACCACGAACATGACACCTTCAATAACCTATTCTTAGAATCTGTTCAAAAATTGTATGTCACTTACTGTAATATTCTTGAGAATGTTGCAAATAGCTGACTTGGTTTATGTCTTTGTAAATTCATTAGCTTTTGTGTTAAATGAAATGTTTCTATTGTATCCAGGGAGGAACAAAAGACAAGGCTTTTACAATGAAAATTACATTACATGATCGATCCCTTATTCTTATATATTGAAGCAGTATACATATCTGGATTAATTATGCACATGATCTTAGCAGGTAATTCTTCTTATATATTTGTATTAACATAATTCACTCATATTTTACTAATAATATTCGCATGTCTCCTCATGAAAGATGTTTCTGGATAGGTAACCTTTCGATGCTTTTAACTTCCTCTTGATATTAAAAGAAAACTGGTCTCTCTAAGTAAGTTTTCTTGTTCTCTCTGCTTTAGTGGGCTGAAAAATACCATAGAGAGATTATATCATTCTTCTTAAATATTTGACAGAATTTACCAACAAAACCATTTGTGCCTAATGGTATTATGGAGAGAAATTTGGTTCTATTCAGTTTAATTCATATATATTCAGAGAGTATTTCTTTCTTGTGAGAATTGTGTTATTATATAACTTATGTGGAATTGGTCCATTTCAAGGTTATCAAATTTGTGAGTGTATATTTTAAAAGTATTCTATAATTCCTGATTAGTGTCTATAAATTAGCAATATAATATCCTCTTTCATTTCCAATTTCTATAATTTTGCCCTCTCTCTCTCTGCCTCCCTCCCTCTCTTCCTTCCCCTTTCTCTCTTTCTGTGTACGTGTGTGTCTCCACCTCCACCTCCCTCTTTTGTTAGTTTTATTTACCATTTGATTGATGATATCTAAGAAATCATCTTTTGAATTTCTATGTTTAAAATTTGATACTATTTACTTAATTCCAAAAATATTTCTGTATCTTAAACATATAGAAGTAAGAGCATGGCTAATCATGTGCACCCAGAGGCTCTAGAGGTTTCGTTGAAACAGTGGTTCTTTACGTTTCTGACAATGCAGATTTCTTTACACTTCATTTTGAAACAGTTTAAAAATCTACCACAATTAGCCCTAAAAAAATTCCAAACACCTTTTTTTTTGTTATGTTTTGTTTTTCGAGACAGGGTTTCCCTGTAGTTTCTAGAGCCTGTCCTGGAACTAGCTCTTGTAGACCAGGCTGGCCTCAAACTCAGAGATCCACCTGCCTCTGCCTCCCGAGTGCTGGGATTAAAGGTGTGCCCCACCACCACCCGGCTCTCCAAACACTTTTTACGATACCTATCCACTCATACCGTTTACCACAACCAGTTAATTTGCCAATTGAATACTAAAGAAGTGGGAAGAAGTTACTTAATTATATTGATAGACAGTGAAATGATATTTGACAAATACCACAACTAAATCATGATTAAAAAAAAATCACTCAGTCCATTTTAACAGATGTGGGCTTCTTCAAGGTAGTAATTGATAATTTGGTTTTAGATTTATATTTTTTGTTGTTTGAGTGTTTTTTGTGTTTGTGAGTGTATATATGTACATTGTATGTGTTCATATATTTTCACTTACTTAGAAGCAGGCTCTCACTGCATGGCTCTGGCTGTCCTAGAACTTGCTATACAGATCAAGCCGGCCTCAGTCTCACAGAGCTCGGCCTGCCTCTGCCGTCCAAGTGCTGGTACTGAAGCCATCATGATTACCTAGGAAAGGTTAATCATAAATCACATGTAAACAACAGCATATGTCACAGCGACAAGCTGGAAAACCTCCTGTGTCACTGAAGAAAGAGAGCGAAGTATGACTTAGCATCCCTACTTAGCATTGTACTGGAGTGTTGAAGTAGTCCAAAAAAGCAGAGCAAGGAAATAAAACTTCGCCTGTTTACGGAAAATGTTTTTCTGTGCTTTCAAGTAACCTGGTTGTCCATTCAGAAAGCCTCTAAAAAATGGGCAAACCCAAAAAAATGACTGAGATAAATGTGCATGTGAATTCATACATAAAAATCAATCGCTTCCCTACATAGCAATAATTAGAGTAGAAGTTGAAATTTAAAAATTCATCATATATGATACCAATAATATTCAAACAACAGGAACAAAAGAGAAGGAAAGCGTAGATAAAATCTTAGAAAATGTACACAGAATTCTATGATGAAACTTAAACTACTCTGACAACCAAATAAAACATAAGTAAAAGAGAAGACCTTCTATGTTTATGGACTTAAATATGACCATTCATGTCTTTGGTGTAGAGGGACAGAGGAAACAGTCACAACTCCATCAAGCCATTTCATATTAAGCAAATGGCTTTAAAATTTGTAAGAAAGGGCAACTGATATAAAAGAGGAGAGGGACTGGTGAAATGGCTCCACTGTAAAAGCATTTGTTGAAATACTCTCCTTAGGGATGTAGAGCATTACTCTCTACCCTACCATGTGTTGGACATTGGATCCTTCCAGAGAGTGCTATGTAGACAGTGCGAGAATCCTTACATGCAAACCTCAAGTGGGTCCCTGAGTTTACTTTCTTGTTGCTTGGATAAAATACATGAACAGAGGCAACTTAAGAGAGATGGAGGTTTATTGTGGTTTTCCCTTGTAGAAGTCCATCATGGTGTGTGTGGAAAGGATAGTTCTGTTGGCAATGCACCTGCAGTCAAGAAGCACAGATATGAATGCTCACGTATAGCTAGTTTTGACCTTTCTTATGTCTTTCTGGACTCCAACTTATGTAAGGGTGCTATCTACATTTAAAGTGTGCCTTTTCACCTCAATTAACCTATTTCAGAGAATCCTTTTTCTATTCCAGAGAAGAAGTCTTTGCAGACATGTTTAGAGACATAGCACCAAGGAGATTCCAGATCTTGGTAGGTTGTCAATCAATTGCCACCACAAAAGGAGATGAAGGCTAATATTTCTTACTCTTCATATGGTTGAATTGATGGTATACCCTCTTGGTATAAATTGATGAAAAGGGTCAGTTTGCTACTGTGGTCTTTCTCCAAAAAATTCCAAATAATGGTTTAATCATGAATGTAACAACATCATATGACTCTCACATTGAAGACATTCTAAAGTACTACCTGATCTTTAAAACAGTCCAAGTCAGAGATGGATTGATGGCCCAGCAGTTAAGAGTACTGGTTCATCTTTTAAAGGACCTTGGTTTGATCTGTAACACCCACATAAAGACTTACATCCATCTGTATCTCCAGTTTGTTCTCCAGGACTCCCATGGTGGAAACACAGAAGGACAGAATTGACATCTATGGATTGTCCTTTCCCTTCCACAATGCTTTAAATCAGTGGTTTGTAGGCTTCCTAATGCTGTGACGCTTTAATACAGCTCCTTATGTTGTGGTGATGCCCCATCATAAAATTATTTTTTCTTGCTACTGCATAACTGTAATTTTTTACTGTTATGAATTATAATGTAAATATGTGATATGCAGGAAATATGATATGTGACACCAAGGGGTTGTGACCCACAGGGAGAGAACCACTACTTTAAAACAAATGCATATTATGAATGAGTTTATACATTCATGGTTTTGTTCTTGCTGGGGAGGTGGATCATGAAGATCCCATGGGAGAATACATAGTTAAGGGTTGCGAGGTAAATGTGTTACTCAGTCTTGTGAGTCATAAGGACTGGAGAGGATGAGAGAGGAGGGCACAACCACAGTCATTGGGAACTCTAATTTTGAAGACTACTTTGTAGGTACTTCACAGGATGCATGCTCCGTTTGTCTTACAAGGATGGGAATAAAGGATGAAAATCATTTCTGAATCTTCAGGGAAGCAATTCAGAGCATGGGGTAGTGTGCAGACAGAATATCTATGTGGGGGTTAGGGACACATTTGTGACTAAATTATATCAAAACAATTCCTGTCCTTTTATTATATGAAATGAGAGCATTTTCTAAAATAGCAGTTTGTACAGCACCAAAGAGGTTTGTCTGAGAAATCTGCTCAGGTATTTTCACTGACATTAACATTTTTCTTTCTTTATAAGAAAATCTAAACAGTTTAAGATCATGGATTCATTTGTTATGATCTACATTTTATTAAGGGCTTCTTTTATGTGATTCTTTTATGTTTTGAAAGTTAAAGTATATAGTTTTTGGATTGATTAGAGGATGTTATAAAGTAAAATATTGCCTGGAACAAAACATTTAGACTTTTAAATTTGTTTATGTTTTCTTTATTTTTTTTCTTTAAATGTGAAAAAAAATAGTCACTACAGAGCTAAGCCCTTATTTTTGTCTTGAATGAACCTTGGTAACTCCACAAAAGCTACTGAGAGCTTTTAAGGAACAAGTGAATGGCATGCCTCCAAGGACTTGTCAGCAGTTAACATTGCTTGTTTTCTGTTCTTTGTTTCCAAAAAGAAGCAAACTTCAGAATTTGAACACAGAGAATAGTCCTATTATGTAGAGGCCTGTGTAGGAAGTAAATGAAGCAAAAGTCTTTGCTTAGGACTTGTGGGCAGTGGAGAACAAGATGGTGTCAATTCCAGAGTTGCTGAAACATGACACTTAGGGAATTGTTGTTCTCAAGGAAGATTGAATGCAGATTTATAAATTGGGGTAAATCTGAGAAGTTTGAGTCTTGACTGATTTCCTTTATGCTATTTACCATATTATAAGATATGCAGGAGATTACATGGAAGATGTGTTTTGTAAGTTTGAAAGAGGGTAGTCTTCATGAAGACAATGGGACTTTGGTAAGGTTATGCCAACCCTGTGTAACAGTATACTATTTTATAGTGAGTTGTGCTTACAGTGCACATGTACAATTTGAGGCACACCTGCATACATATGGTGTGTGTGAATTCATCAGTTCACTCTTTTTTCTTTTCTTATTTATTCTTATCTCGTGTATTACATCCCAACAAATTTTTCCCTTTTCCTCTCCTTCCAGTTCCCCCCTACCTTATCCCCTATCCACTCCTCTTCTGTTTCCCTTCATACGAGGGCAAGCCTCCCAGAGCTATCAACCAAACATGACGTATCAAGTTGCAAAAAGACTAGGCACATCCCCTCACATTAAGGCTAGAAGAGGCAACCCAGTATGCGGAGTCGGGTCCCAAAAGCGAACAGAAGAGTCAGGGATAGCCCCAACTCCCACTGTTAGAAATCCCAAAAGAAGACCAACATACACAATCATTACATATATGCAGAGAGCTTAGGTCAGGCCCATGCAGGCCCCCTGATTGCCAGTTCAGTTTCTATCACTCCACTCTTAACCATTATTCTGTTTTTACATTAACTGAATGCCAAATCAAAACTTTCTCTGTATCCATTAATGTCTAATTCATATGTTAGTATGGTGTGACTGTCCTTCAGAATCCACAAATTTGAAATGGAAATGTAATCCCTGATGTGGCAACCTTGAGAAAATTAGCCTTTCAGAGTTGATGAAGTCATGAGTTCTCTGCTCTAATGAATAGAATTATGTTATTTGTACCAGAATGCATCACTTATTCCAAGAGCACTGTTATGAAACAGGTGTTCTCAGCTATTTTTTGAGCACAACCCTCCACCTCGAGGATCCACTCCTGCTTCTGTATGAATCTCATCTTCCTTGGCATGTGCAGTGAATGTGATACCTTAACAAGGTCCAGCAAATCTATAAATGACTCTCTCATATTGGGGTCACCAGTCCTCTTTGTTTCTCGGGTTACCAATTTTTTTCTACTTTCTTAACCTATAATTCAGTATTTTATTTTTCAATTTTGCTAGTCTTTGATTTAGTAAGGCTTGATTTCTTGCCCTTAATTTCAGTTCAGTGTCATATACCATTTCCATTCCATGTTTTGAATAATTTTCAAAATCTTTGTACCACAGTCCATGGACATCTGCCCCCTACTTGTCCAAAGTCTCTTCCTGTAAGCTATTGTCCAAACAAAGAAAACAGTTCTCCATGCAAGCCTGCTAACTTTATCTGAACAGACAACATCCAATCATTATGCCAGCAGTCCTGACTCCATCATAGTCTTTCTATTTTGGAACATTTTGCCATTTAGTTGGTTACTGGGTTGTCTTGATTCTTAACACATGGGGAAATTTCCAGCCAATCCCTTTTACCCATCCCCACTATCATTGTTCAAGTTTATGTGCTAGATACTCTCATCCTGGGCTCCGCGGTGCTCCAGGCCTCCATTCTGTTTGCCCTTCAGATGTCTGGTGGTTTTTGATGAATATAAGTGATCATTTCTAGAATAATATTGTCTTTCCTCCATTGAGAAAAAGTGCTCATTTCAAATGTCTATTAGATGTGCTGTGCAGTTGGCAATTTTCACTATAGTGTGTTCCTCTATCCTCTTGCCAACACTATATAAAACATTCCCTCCTGGCTTCTACTCTCCTTTCTAACCCATCACTTTTCCACTTTCAGTGTCATACCCATACCCACACTTCATGTGGGATGTCCTTCTGTATATGTGTTACTTTTATTAGTTGGTGAATAAAGCTGTTTTGGCCAATGGCTTAGCAGAGTAAAGCCAGACAGGAAATCCAGAGCTATGTAGATAGAGTAGGCAGAGACAGAGAGATGCCAGCCAGCCGCCTAGCATCTACAGGACATGTAGAGAGTGAGGTAATGCCACAGTCATGTGGCAATACATTGACTAATAGAAATGGGTTAATTTAAGATGTAAGAGCTAGCTAGAAATATGCCTGAGCCATTGGCCAAACAGTGTTGTAATTAACATACTTTCTATGGGATTATTCAGGTCTGCATGGTCTCTGTTTATATACACTGGCACTGTGACTAGCTCTTACAACTTTTCTCAGTTAACATGGGGGAAATTGACAGTAAAGACATCTACCAGTTGATCTTTTCTGTATTCTTACCACCTAGAAAGCTTCTTGTGGTTTGCAGTCACACAGGCACCTCTGAAAATTATAATCAGGCACCATATTACTAAAAGATAACCTCTAAATAGTACTTTTCCATATCAGTAGATTCTTAATGTCAAAGTCTTCCAAAGACTTCAGTTTACCTCTGAAACTGCCAAACAAAACAGGGCAGTTTACCTCAGCAAAGAAAATAAGAATAGAAAATAAATAATATTACAGTTGTAAGGCCATGTCTTAATATGACTTTGGATTAGGTAAGCACTGGGCATTATAGTCTTGTATTATATAGGATACATATTATTTGCCCCCCTTGTCTTTCTTATGTGTATCTTCTAGTATTTGTTTCAATTTCTTCCCTACTACCTGATTCCATTCCTGATATCTGTAAAGGAAGTATAAGTTGCCCAACAAACAGCAAGCAATATTGCTTGATATAAAAGAAGAACTAAAATGATCAAAATCATATATATTAAAAATGCAAGCTTGGATTCTACAGTGTGGACTGGCTCTGTGTGTGCCTTGTCAGCTTGGTTGCTCACCTACCTGGACCTGGGGGGAGTTGGGAGGACCTTGGACTTAACATAGAGTAGGGAACCCTGATGGCTCCTTGGCCTGGAGAGGGAGGGAGTGAGGTTATGGGTGGAGGGGAGGGGAGGGAAGAAGGGAGGAGGAGAGGAGGAGATGGAAATTTTCAATAAAAAATAAAATAAAAAAGGTACACAGTTTGTATCAGATCCCTATTTAAGAAAGGCTGGTGAGATTATAATCCCATTAATCCTCTGAATTCGCCATTAAGTGGCATGGTGCCTTGTACCTATATTGGAATAAAGTAGTGAGTAAGGGCATTGCTTTAAGTTTGGGAGTAGAATGTCTCATTACCACACAGAGAAGTTTGTACACACTGGGCATGTCAAAGGTGAGGACAGAAATAACTCTGAAACTATTTAAAGACATTTCCGTTTTGTACAAATCATTATCCAGAAACCATAATTATCCTTGAGATAACCACTTATTAATATAGACAACTTAATCATAGTCACTGACCTGTGTGTTGTTTTTGGAAAGGACAGCAAATGTAATGACCCAGAATGGAATTCAACCAACAGGTGACTCAGTCTGAATGAAAATAAACCCTGCACTATTTATGAATCAAGGAATCTCCAGGCTTTGACTTGAGGTGGCACACAGGACAAAAGGTCCTTTAGCACTTACAATATGCACTGTGAGTTTTCAGTGCAATTTATCTGATACAAAGGATTTGTAAAAATGCTACATTTAGCCTAAGTGGATCCTGTGAGTCATATTATTAAAATCTCTTCCTGTCTTACAGGTGACCTCCTAAGCCTTGAAGGACGGTTTTGTTTTGTTTCTTACAATCATATCCTTCAACAAGCAAATCCATTTTAATAAGATAGTTCTATGTCAGTGAGGTTTAAATATCATAATAACTATGTTTTCCATGACTTCCCTTCTCAAATTTTGATATCCTTACTAGCAGTGGACAGACTATTCCCTTTGTGATTAACTGTAACTTCAAAAATATAGATAAAACCTTTATAGAAACCCTTTTTCTCTTTCTCTTTGCAGCTTATTTTCTGTGTCCTTGTTTTTCTTTCTTTTTTTCTGCTTTTTCTTCCCCTTGCTTTTCTTAAAAGGCATCTAGGTAGCAGATCATCTTCCTCAGGGCTCTTTGTGTATGCCATTTTTTCATTGAACTCTGTATTGGATGACTGCATCCAGATTTCTGCTTCAACATATACATCATCTAATCATCTGTTTCCAGACCCACTCTTTCTAGAACATTATAGACATGACTCTGTCTCCACTTACTTATAAAAGTATCCTACTCCTAATGAACATTCTTAAATTGGTATGAAAGGTTAAAAAAAAGGAGACAAAATTATGCTTGATGACATGCAAATTAGGAAAGAGATATCCAGTGTAGTGTGGAGTGTCAGGAAGATTCCAAGAGGCTGATAAATCAAGGATGAGTCACCGGAGCTAGCAGAGAAGATCAGAAGACAAATGGATCCAAATCCCTAAAGGCAACAGAATGGAAGTTCATGAGACTCAGCCTGTCAGCGGGATAATGGGTGAGAGGATAATGCCGAGAAATGTGGCTTACGGGGTAAGCAGAGGCAAATTCTAAAAGGCTTACCCTTTGAATGTTGTCAGATTAGTACTTCAGAAATATGACTCTCAGGGTGGCATTAGAAATTAGATTTTAGAAAAGCAAGACAGGAGTCTAGAAGACCAATCTTGATGCTATTGAAGTAGGTCTCATGACAGAGACAGACTGAATTAGGCTAATTAGAAATAAGGTTAGAGATAAGTAAATGGATTCAAGAAATAATTTAAAAGGTAAAGCTGACATGAATTTTCAATTGGATGCATGTTATATGCAAAGTAATACCTCAAAAACTATGTAATTATATGGGGATTGAGTAATTAAGTAGATCCACAAAGAGATTACCAGAGTTTTAGTAAAGCAAGGTGGACTGGATAGTTTCTGCTTTAACTAGTCTTAACCTAGTATAATCTTGAAAAACAGTTTCAACTGAGGGACTGCCTAAATCAGGCTGGCCTATGGAGATGCTTATGAGCAATTGTCCTGACTATTAATTGATATAGCAAGACACAACCCTAGAGTAGTACTATATCCTAGGCAAGGGCTCCTGAATTATATGACAGGAGGTAACTAAATGGGTGTAAGCAAACTAGGGAGGGCATTGCAATTCTTACTTTGCACCTGGCTGTCAATGTAATATAACTGACTGCTTGGATCTCTGCCTTGATAGTCCTGAAATGGAGGAGTATGGCTTAAATTTATAAGTCAGATAAACCTTATCTTCCCCTTTGCTGCTTTTCCTTGGGGTGCCCTGTAACAGCAACAGAAATGAACTTAGGATGGATGGATATTAGGGTTCTGTTTGAGATCTGGAGGACAGGATCCATCAGTGTAGCATCCATGTTGAGATGCTTAGTATATATTTTGGTGTGTGAAACTGGGAAACAATGGAAAAATGATTATAGTTTTAGTTTGGTATCTGTGAGAGGAATCTCCTAAAATCATGTGTACGACCATTGGTTGCCCATCAACAAATACTTCCCATGACTGCATGAAAAAAGGCAAGTATGTAAAGAACATGTATATATTTACTATAACTGGGTATATAAGAGTATGGCATATATGACTTCCTAAGTCCCTCATAATGTAGACATTGGTAGCCTCTACAACATGACAAATGAGTGGGATTGGAGTGTAACTTCAGAGCAGAAATGAGTTTAAGAATAATGTTTAAAGGCAAGGTGAGCAGATTAAAGAAAAGTCAGATGTGACTGTTGAAGTTTGCACCTGTATTATCTCCCATAGTTCCATGTGTTTTATGCTTAGTTCCAGAGCAGTGTTTGTGAAAGCTAAGAATGTTTTAGGAGATGGGTCCTAGGTAGAGGAAATAGATCAGTGACGAAGGGTTATTAGGATCACACCTTAGCTCCTCCTTGGCTGTTCCTATGGTGACTGTCAGATGGGAAATGAACAGCTCCCTTCTGCCATGGGCTCCCACAAGCATTGTGTTCAGCCAAGGTGAATGGGGCCAATCAGTCATGGATTGAACCCTCTAGAACAGTCAAGTAACCCTTCCTTCCTTGAGCTGTTTCTTTCCGGTATTTTAGTCACAGTTACAAAAATTAAATTATGTAGTTTCTCAAAATGGAATACAGGGTCTAACTGAATGTTGAGTGTAGGACCACATTGTAGTACTTACTGATGACAGACAGTTAACATGGTCCATTTTTGTGGCCAGGGCATTTGGTTGACGAATCATTGCTTAGTCTGAGAAAAGCATGGCAAAGGAGCTAGAACCTGAGCCAAATATCTCGTAATATGTGCAATTGCTTCAGCCCCTACTCCGTCACTGCCAAGTAATATAGACATATTTGCCAATCTGGAGATAAAATGAATATAATAAAGAGAATTAATTTGATAGTATAACCCAGAATATGGGAGGTAAAGTCAATGAAGCAAATAATGAAACTGCATTGTCCTGTTCAAACAGTGCTTAAGATTGTTAATTTGAGGTTGTTTTTCTGCAGTGACTTTCCTCCTGTGAGCAGCACTGGTCATCCTTTCTAGTCAGAAGCAGTAGCTAATCAGGGGCTGGTGACATCAATGGAGAGTCACCAAGGGACTCCTGCCAAGGGTAGGGGTGGATTAAAAAAAATCTCTAAAGCACCTTCTAAATTTGAAATTCCGAATATCCTCCCTTTTTAAAATGCTAATTGGTTTCTAAGTTTCACCTCGTAATATAAAAATCCAGAAGCGTCTGAAATTTTAAGTAACTTAATTGCCATACTCACTTACTGCTAAAGTGAAATACGAGTTAGTTTAGTAGGGGGAGGGGCATATACTCACACCCACCCCCCCACACACACACCCACACACAAACTCACAAAGCCAGTGCTTTGACTTTTGCTCTTTATTGCAATTCTTAAACTAGCTACACCCGGCAATTCATTTGCATCAATAATTGAAAAGCCATCAGTCTCCTCTTGTCTTGTACTCTTTGCTCTGCACACTAATGATATGCATGCTTGGCTATTGCCATAAAAATGCACCATAAATTTTTTAAAGATAATTCAACTACAGAGAATGAATCAATATGAACTACAGGGATAGCATATGAGGGGCCATTTCTAAAGCTGCTTAAAAGGGGTGGCACTCGTTGATGGGAACCAGTCACTGTTTCCAGCTGGGGTTTCAGAGCAATGATTTCTGTCTTCTTTAAGAACTTGCTAGAATCCACTAATGAGTGAGTACATATAATTCATGATCCTAGAGAAGCTAAATAGGAAGGTAACCACCTCCCCCCCCCCCCCAAAAAAAATACATGTAGTTATCCTCCTGGATATTGTAAGTATACAAGATTTCCAAGCAAAAATGGAGAGCTTGGAGGTGGGGGTGGGATGGGGGTAAGGGGAGATGGGGAGAGAGAAGTGAGAAGGGGAGGATGGGGAGAACTTGGGGGAATGGGACAGTTGGGATGGAGGAGTAGATATGGGAGCAGGGAAGTATATATCTTAATTAAGGGAGCCATTTGAGGGTTGGCAAGAGACCGGACTCTAGAGGGGTTCCCAGGTGTCCAAGGAGATGTCCCCAGCTTGTTCCTTGAGCAGCTGAGGAGAGGGTGCTGGACTGGCCTTATACTATAGCCACTCTGATGAATATCTTTCATACCACCATAGAACCTTCATCTGGCGATGGATGGAGACAGAGACAGAGACCCACATTGGAGCACTGAGCTCCCAAGGTCCAAATAAGGAGCAGAAGGAGAGAGAACAGGAGCAAGGAAGTCAGAGCCCCGAGGGGTGTGCCCACCCACTGTGTCAGTGGGGCCAATCTAATGGGAACTCACCAAGGCCAGCTGGACTGGGTCTGATGGAGCATGTGATCAAACGGGACTCTCTGAACGTGGCTTACATAGAGGGCTGACTGAGAAGCCAAGGACAATGGCACTGGGTTTTGATTCTATTCCATGTACTGGCTTTGTGGAAACCTAGTCTGTTTAAATGCTCACCTTCCTAGACCTGGATGGAGGGGGTAGCACCTTGGACTTTCCACAGGGCAGGGAACCCTGACTGCTCTTTCGACTGGAGAGTGACAGAAAGGGGGAATGGGGGGAGGGGGAGGGAAATGGGAGGAGGTGAAGAGGTGAAAATTTGTAATAATAATAACAATAATAACAATAATAACAATAATAACAATAATAATAATAATAATAATAAAGTACAGGGCAGATTAAAAAAAGAACTTGCTAAAGATACTGCATTCTCTCCACCAGTTTGTAGGTCACTCATTGTATTTCTTTGGATTTGCATTTTCTGGTTTCTATTGCTTCTAGTGACTTTCAAGAGAAAAGAATCCACTGTATCTTATGCCTACTATCAAGCTGAGTATGAAACATGGTGTTCATTCAACCATTCATTTGACACTGTCATTTGGTTGCCCTTAACGGAATAGTGGTCTCATAAGCAGCACTATTTATTAGAAGGCACATATCTCAACAGCAATCTAAACGAAAGCCAATCTTAAGGAGTGCAACAAGAAATGAAAGCCGTAAGCTGAGTCCAATACATGTGACCGTTTAATGCACTTGGTTGTCTAAAGCTGGAGAAATGTTTGAAGGGAAAGGCATCCATCAGACTGAGATGCCACACGGAGAAGAGTCAGAGGGTAGGCAAGACACATCTCTCACCGTCATTTAGGCCAGTCTCTACAGAAGCTGTACTTCCTTAATTATGTCATAATTTGGCTAATAAAAGAAGTGTGACTCACCTCCAGACCCCGTCCCTAAACAGGTGTTTCCAGATAGCATGTCTAGAGGGACCTCAACAAATATGATCTAAGTCTGCAAAGAGTGGGTCCTCTATTAAGACTTAGCAGGGGTGGGATGAAGCTGTAATTCTAGTACGAAGTTGGAAGCAAAGATTTCAATTTTCTTTTTAGTTAGCCTCCCACAAAAGTTTTTCCAGGAAGCACATGCACCTCAGATACAGAAACATACTTTGAAACTGCACGTTTGGAGTGTAATTTTTTCTCTAGAAGCATGTTCAACTATTTAGGTAGAATTGAAACTTGTTTCTGGAGTGGGCTCAATGACGCATCTTAGCTTCAGGTGTCTGTGTTTTTGTGTCCAGAAATTTTATTATTAATCTAAGAAAGCATTGCTTATCTTCTAATGACCCTTCTGTTTCTGAACTGTTTTAATTAATTTTCCCCAAACAAAGATGCCAATGTTAAGTATATATGTCCATTAGAATACATACAAATACTTACATTGCATTTTTTTTGTTTGGAATGTATAGTTTCACTTGCATAAAATTAAAGGCTGCAGCTTTATATTTATACTTATATTGGATATTTGAGACATTACTTATCCATCCTACTATTTATCCTTACTTACAATACAAGTACACACACACACACACACACACACACACACACACACACATCATTGCATTCAACTACTTTGAACAGGTCCCTTATTGAAATTCTCTGCAATATGTGCTCAGGAATGGGAGTGATTAATTATAATTATAAAGCATATGCCCACTTAATTTCATGAAGGACCACGAGCATAATTTCCACAGTGTCTGAGGGCCTTGATATAATCGATGTGGTAGAGTTCTTATCTGAGCACATCTTCCCAGCATGTGCCATTACAGTGTTCTTTCCAATTTTTTTTGCTATGCTAAAGAGAGCTTCCTGCTATTACATTGTTGCTTATATTGCATTTTTCCTGATTTCTAAATGGTTTGAATGATTCATTGGAGAAATTTAATGCCATCTCTCTGAGTTGATTTTTCTATTTTCCTTTTGAATTTCAAGCACCTCCCTCCCCCATCTCCATTTCTAGGAACAGCTGTTTGGTGAAGGGAGATAAGATCAGGGGCGAAAGGAAGAGATTCAGGAGGCATGTAGATTAATTCCTGTATCCCCATTTACTGTGACGTTAGACAGGTTGTTTAAGCTCCTGTTTCTTTTGTTGCTTGCAAAGGAATAAGTCCTTAGTAAATGTTAAATATAGTAATGCATTTATTATGAGCACAGAACTGCCAAAAACGAATTCTTTGAAACATAAACTGTCATTGTTTGTGTTAAAAAAAAAAAAAAAAAAACCTGATACCCACTTCCCTTCCTTATGGGGCAATTTTGCCATAAAGGTAAATCTAGAGAATGACAGATTACTTTATACTTACTGTCATGGTGACGTTATGTTTTCATTGGTTAGGAATCTACTTGGGTATAGTTCATATCTAATAAAATGCATGGGTCTTAGGAAGCTAAGATTATCACTTCATTTTTTAAGATTTTTTTGTTTCTATGTCCATAGGTGTATATGCTGTGCCTGTGCAGGTGCCTGCAGAGGGAGAAGAGGGCAGTGGATGACCTAGAAGGAGAGTTTCAGGCTTCCCTGAGCCAGCTGATGAGAGTGCTACAAACTGAACTCTGGATCCATGGATCTGGAAGAGCAGTGAGTACTTTCTCCTGAGCCATTTCTCCCACCCAAAGGTTCATCCCTTCTTACAACTTAACTGATGCATATTACCACGGTAAATAGGATTTAAACATTTCTCATGTCCATTATTGCCCAACCTCTTCTTTTGTGTATGATAACCCTGAGGTAGCAGTTATTATTTCAGGAACCACACAGTTGTCCTTCCTGTTCTTGAGTTTCATATATATGGCATTATACTGTATTTACCCTTTTGTATCTGATTTTTTCAGCTCAATGGGTGCTTTTTAATTCATTCATATGTTGCCATTACCCGTAATTCACTCTTATATACCCTTAGCACTCGATATTAATGCATTACACTTGTTCAGGCATTCTCTTGTTGAGAATATTTTGGTTCTATTTCGCTTGGTGACATTTTCAATAATGATGCTAAGAAGGTATTTTGTGAGAAGTGTGCATGTGTGCTTGTGGACAAAGGCATAGAAGTAGGATAGCAAGCTAAGAGAATTTACAAGTAACTGCTAATGGTCCTTCAACATGCCTGTACCATTTCCATCCTCTCATCAGCAAGGCGATGGTACTTGTTTTTATGGGCTTGTCAGTAATTGATTTTGTTCATCATTTTCCTTGTACTTCAGCTACACATGGTGAAGAGTATTTCTCTGTGGTTGTGATTATCTTTTTTAATTTGTTTGACACAGTATCTCATATAGTCCCAACTCACCAGGGACTCATTTTGTAACTGAGAATGACCTTGAATTCTTGATCTCCTTGCTTCTACTGCCTGAGTCATGGAATCACAGGCCATCCCCTGTAAGCCTAAAATCAATCTCAGGACTTTCTGCAGTTGAGGCAAGGGCTCTGCCAGCTGAGCTACACTGCCCCATGGCTGAAATTTCATTTCCTGATAATTGATTCTCTATACTAGTGATCTCAACCTTCCTAATGCAGGTCCTTGTGTTTTGGTGAGCCCCAACCATAAAATTATTTTTGTTGCTACTTCAAAACTGTAGTTTTGCTACAGTTATGGATCATTATGTAAGTTTCCATGTTTTCCGATGGTCTTAGGCGACCCCTGTGAAAGTATAGTTCAGTCTCAAAGGGGTTGCGATCCATAGGTCGAGAACCACTGATCTATACAAACACTTACTGTGGTTTTGTGTTCTTACTTGCGTAATATCCAATACCTTGTACATTTTTATTCCTATTTTTTCATTTATATTGATTGCCTTGTCCTCTTTTTCCTTCCTCTTTTCCTTTTGGTCTTGATCAACTTTGTCTTTCCTTCACCTACAGATTTTTAGTTCTTTAAACATTTATATTAAATATTTATCCTTTACAAATGTATATATGGCATAATAAATAATACTTATTTCAGTCTTTGGATTACTTTCTGCTTTCAAAGTTGCCTTTTGAAAAGGAGAATTTTAAACTTAACAAGACTTTATTCTCTTTTTCAATGCTTTTTGGCTTTCTGATGTTATTTTGGTTAAGTGTTATTTTAATATTCTAATGTCATGAACACATCCCCTAGACCATTTCTTTCAAGAAATTACTGTTCTAATGTTTATGTTAAGATATTTACAAGTGAGAATATGTAGTCAATTATTACAAACAGAATTCTGGAGGCTCCATCATGCATCAAAAATTTTAAATTTTTTTCTTCCCCTGATGAACTGTTTGAAACTTGCCAAAAATAATTCTAATGAGTATTTATAGAAGATTGAAAATTCCCATTATTCTTACCTCAATACTACACTGTCATTGTCACTAGATATTAATGTTTGAAATCAGGTAATATAAGCCCTCCAATTTAAACCTTTTTTTTCCAAATTATTCTTGGGTACTTCAGATAATATGCTTTTCCCTATAAAGCTTATAATCAGCTTAACGGTTTCTTCAGGAACAACAACAAAAGCCTAGTGGAGCTTAACTGCAATTGGGATTTATTTATAGAAAATTGCTTGAAAATTGACATCTTAACAATTCCCAATCTTCTAATCTATATACATGACATATCTCTCTCCCTTTTGAAATTTTTAGGTTTTCTTGTCAATATTAGGTAGTTTTCAATTCTAAGGTTTCACATATCTTTTATCTGATTAATTATTGGGCTTTTAAGTGTTTTAGGAAGTATTAATATACAAACCACATTATAACTTATAAATAGTTGGTGGTTTTACAGATGTTTGAGACTTGGGATGCATTTTATATCCCAATAAGTCCCTGATTTGCAGAAAATGTCATACATTTAAAATGCATTTTATTTACCAAGCATTTCAACTTGGCAACAGAACATCAGAAAGAATGGATGGTTTACACAAGCATACAAACACACACACACACACACACACACACACACACACACACTGTAAGCCAACTGGTAGCCCATGACTTACAATGAATGGGCAGTATTCGGAGAGCATCTTCTAGCGCATTATTAGATTAGAAAACAAGTTCCCTTTTTTACTGAATGTATCTTTTTTTCTGCTTATAGTTTTTACATCACTGCCATGTCATAAAATTAATGTCAGGGATCGTCTATTCAAAGAACTATAATTAATTTCTTGTGCACTGACCATGTATCCTACTTTGCTAAATTCAATTATTCATTCTAGAATATTTCTGTACATTTTGTATTTTGTGCATATGAAATAAACCATCAATGAAAAATAATGGTTATTTCTTCTTTAGCTCTTTTGTACCACCTGTTCTTCTCACTTCTTTTTAAATTCACAGCACTCATAGTGCAATACTTAGTAGAAATAAATAAGAGAAATTTTCTCAAACTTAGTGGAAACATATCCAAACATTTAGTAACAGTAAATATGATGCCAGGTATATTTCTTTTTTTAATTTTTTATTATTAAAAATTTCCACCTCTTCCCCACCTCCCATTTTCCTCATCCTCTCCTCACTCTCCTCCCCCCCCCCCTTTCCAGTCCAAAGAGCAGTCTGGGTTCCCTGCCCTATGGGAAGTCCAAGGTCCTCCCCTATCCATCCAGGTCCAGGAAGGTGAGCATCTAAACAAACTAGGCTCCCTCAAAGCCAGTACATGCAGTAGGATCAAAACCCAGTGCCATTGTCCTTGGCTTCTCAGTCAGCACTCATTGTCAGCCACATTCAGAGAGTCCAGTTTGATCCCATGCTTTTTCAGTCCCAGTCGCCCTCAGTGGATGGAAATAGAAAACACTATTCTGCGTGAGGTTAACCCAGACCCAAAAAGATGAATTTGGTATGTACTCACTTATAAGTGGATTCGAGACATAAATAAAGGTCAGTGAGCCTATAATTCCAGATCCTAGAGAAGCTAAAAAAGAAGGTGAACCCAAAGGAAAACATATAGTTATCCTCCTGGATATTGGAAATAGACTAGATTGCCAGGCAAAAATTGGGATCTTGGGGTGGGGTGTGGCGGGGGTAAGGGGAGATGGGGAGATGTGGAGAGAAAAGTGAGGAGGGGAAGATGGGGAGACCCTGGGGGAATGGGATGATTGGGATGGAGGAAGGGTGGATAGGGGAGCAGGGAAGAAGATATCTTAATTAAGGGAGCCATTTTAGGGTTAGCAAGAGACTTCACTCTAGAGGGGTTCCCAGGTATGCATGGAGATGTCCCCAGCTAGTTCCTTGGGCAGCTGTGGAGAGGGAGCCTGAAATGGCCTGGTCCTATAGCCATACTGATGAATATCTCGCATATCACCATAGAACCTTCATCTGGCAATGGATGGAGATAGAGACAGAGACCCACATTGGAGCACTGAACTGAGCTCCCAAGGCCCAAATGAGGAGCTGAAGGAGGAAGAACATGATCAAGTATATTTCTTATAGATAACCTACATCAAATTTGAGAACATTTTTTGTTTTACTTTAATCCATAGTTTGAGGTGCATTTCCAAATGAACAACCGTGAAAACATGCATACAAGTAAGACTGAACTGACTGAACAGATTCTATTTCAGTACATGCATACACATATACATGCATGTGTGCAACAACATGGTAAAAAAGAGACACTATGCATTTGAAGGAGAGTGGAGAGGGGCATATGGGGTTTGGAGGGAGGAAATGGGGAAATGTTGCAGTTTTCTTATGATCTCAAAGAAAGAGAAAATGTCATATATGTTTTATTTCTTCTTGCTAAAAATAGTTTGCAGACATATATCCCATGATGTAATATAGGTCTGTGTTTTGTTGCTTTTCATGTTCTTAATGGGAGAGAGAGAATGTTGTATACAGAGAGAGGAGAGATAGAGATAAAGAGATAGAGACAGACAGACAAACACACAGATCATGTCTTTGGATTGTTTGTGTGTGTGTGTTTCCTTCGGTAGATATACTGCTGTAAATGCAACCTATTCATATGAGCATTTATTATTTAACTACTTTAGATCAATGCCTAAATTTATATTTATATGGCAATTCTATTCTATTTTTTAAAAAAAAACCACTAATTTTTCTACATAGTTCTCAGACCATATAGCAATTTCACCCATAATACAAAGAGTCTCATTTTGCTGTTTCCTAGCAAAGACTTGATATTTCCCACTTTTCACAATTGCCTTTCCCTATATGCTTTGTGGTGGTAAAATATAGTAATTTTAATTTCTGCTTTCCTTAATAATGTTGTATATTCTCATGTATTTCATGAGTCTTTCAGTAGTACTTTTGGAAAAACGAAATGTCTCTATAAATTCATAAGTACTTTTAAAAGTAGTTGGTTTAGCATCTGTCGTTGATTCCCAGAATTCTTCACATAGGCAGGTACTCTAAAGTCTCTATTAAACATGTTTTTTTTTATTTCTTTTAATAATGCCTTTTAAATTACAGGCATTTTTATGTTTATTAATTTCTATTTGTTTTTACCTTGCCTTGCAATTTGTGTTCCATACTTAGGAATCTATTGATAAATCTAAGGTCATGAGTACTTACTCCTAAATTTCCTTCCTTCAGTTTAATTATTTAAACCTCTTTATTTCAGTCATTAGTTTATTTATAGTTAATTTATGCATATCAATTGGAAATGAGAGTGTAACTCCATTCTCTTGTACATAAATATACTGTTGCCCCAATATCTGCTAAGGCTTTTCCTTCCCCCATTGAATAATCCCTCCCCAAATCAACTTACTAGAGTCCCCTAATCAGCTTTAAAAAAAAACAAAAACAAAAACACAAGCTTAGTCAAACTCCTTTTTTCAATATTTTCCTGAGAGAAGATAAGAATCCCAAAGATTAAAATATAACTTTTTAGAATAAAATTGACAAATCATTATGTATAGCAACCCCCCTCCCAAAAAGTAGGCAACGTTGTGCTCACACAAATAGCTAAAGTTAATAATAATTTTGAAGATTTTTCTACATGCTGATAAGAATAACGAACAATGAGAGAAATGTAGTAAGGAGGCCACATGTTTGTTTCTCAGCTGTCCAGACACTCAAAATTATCATACAGAAACTGTATTAATTAAATCACTGTTTGGCCAATTACTTAAGCATATAGCTAGCTAGCACTTACATGTAGAATTAACCCATCTCCATTATTTTATATTTTACCACGAGGCTTGTGCCCTACCAGCAAGGTTTCAGCGTGTTTCTCTGGTGGTGGCTCCATGGCTTCTCTGTGACTCTGCCTCCTTTCTTCCAGCATTCAGTTTAGTTTTCCCCACCTAACTCTACTTTACTCTATCACAGGCCCAAGACAGTTTCGTTATTAACCAATGGTCTTTACAGCATACAGAGGGGAATCCCACATCAAAGAAAACTGAAGATCAGACATAGAGACTTACTAGTGACTTTGTAGCTCCATTATGCTGGTCTCTGGTCTCCTTGTGCATCCTTGTGCTAGAACCAACATATTTCCATCCCAGCAATTGCTGAGTATGTATCAGAACTGAGAATTATGAGCCCTTCAGTACTGTTCTTATTTATATAGTTTGACCATTTAAGTCCTTTTAAAAATTATTTTTTCCAATGCTTAAAAACAAAACAAAACAGAAAGGAACAAACAAATAAAAAAACTGTTTTGTTTTGATACTGGGAATTTTCATTGAATCTGCCAATGATCTTGAATAGCATTGACATTTAACAGTAATGGACAGTAGGGTGTCTTTGGAATGGTTCTTTTGTTTGTTTGTTTTGTTTAAATATCTTCACAGATGCTTTGTAATTTCCTTTAAAAATTCTTCCACCTCCTTGTTTATGTTTATTGGGAATGGAGTTGACTTCAGCAGGGAAAGATATCACATTTGCACTGCCCAATACAATCTTACCATGACTTCCTCATAAATCCCCATCTCAAGTTTAAGGAGTTTTTTTTCTTTTCCTTCTCTCCCATTTACTCAGCATTATGTTTCAAAAGTTTTTGGTTTACCTGATACTTGTTTCCATCAAATAAGATGACTATATTGTAAGCAACTGATATATCACAGTGATTTATTCCTTACCAAACACCAGTCACACCAGTATTCTTTGGATAAATCTCACTTGGTCATAGTATGTAAAATATTAAGTATGTAATGAATTTTATTTGTTAGCACTTTGTTCATCATGGTTAGTAGTATACTGACTGTCATATTGCCTCCTTTAAGCTTTCTCTGGCTTTGTACAATTTGATGCCCTTTGTATTAAATGATTTCTGAAAGGTTTCTTCTATTTCTACTATTTAGAATATTTTTGGAAGGAATCATGTTAAATTTTGTAAGTGTTAGATATTAGTGATTACAGACACAAACTCATTAGAATTTGTTTTCTTCTTTGATTCATGCTTGATAATCTCTGTGTTTCCTATAATTTGCTACTTTCTTTTATGTTGTCTAATTTACTTTTGCATAATTGTTCATAATATTTCTTCTTCTTTTTCATTGGTAGTAAAGTCCCCATCCTCACGTTGCATATTAGGAGTACGTGTTTGTATTTGCTTGTGTGTGTATGTGTGTTTATGTGTGTGCTTCTGAACATGCATGTATGTGTTTGTGCATGTACTTGAGCACACACAGGTGTGTGCGCATGTACACATGTGTGTGTGCATGTGTGCATGTAAGTGTTACTAGTCTATTTGATTGGGGATATTCTGAATAACAATTTACCAGTTTTGTTCCATGGAATTGTTTCTGGATTCCATTGACTTTTTTCTTAGGAAAATGTTGGGAGAATGAGTTTGACTGAATTTAGTCTTTCAGATAAATTGGTTTGGAAGTTCTCCTGAGTTCAATTGATTTAGTTGAACTCCTCTTTCAATTCTTGGTAGCCATATTTGAACTTTCCCTTTCAGTATTGGAAATTAAACCATAGAGATAATTAGGAGATCATTTATTGCGCAGAAACGGATTGCTATTTTCCTGGCGTCTTAATTTATAGATGGAGTTTTGGAGAATCTGTTGAGAAATTTGCATGCTTGTCTTCTCATTCATACAGTTTCTAATGTTCTAGAGGTCTTTCCCTTTCACTCTCCTATATGAGAGTTAGATTTTATGTTGCAGCATCAGTCTGTAGTGTGAGCTCCTCCAGATTCTGATCCCTTTTCTACACATCTATAGAGAGTATGTTCCTAAAAACTTTGGCCTCCAATGAGTGTATTCTTGCAGTTATTTTCTGCTAGTCCTTTATCTCCTCACAGAAGCCCCTAATCTTTGGAAATTCAGTTTGTTTGGACTGTTTGATGGTGTTCTAATGAATTAGCTGCTTTCCTCTTAAACAGGGACATGAACTCTTGCAAATATTTCCACTGAGCTTCTATTTATTATACATATATGTTTATTTCTTTTTTGTAGGCTTTAAATATTTTTTATTCATTTTACATACCAACTACAGTTTCCTCTCCCTCCCCACCTCCAGCTCCCCCCAATATCTCCCCTCAATCAACCCTCTCCCACCCACTCCTCAGAAAGGGTAAAGCCTCCCCTGAAATGTCAACAAAGCCTGGCATATTCAGTTGAGACTGGACCATGTCCCTGTTTTCCTACATCAAGCCTGAGCAAGGAATTGCACCACAGGGAATGGGCTCTTAAAAGTCAGCCCATGTACCAGGGATAGCTCCTGGTCCCACTGCCAGGGGTCTCACAAACAGACCAGGCTACATAACTGTCGCCCTCATGCAGCGGGCCTAGTTGAGTCCCATGCAGGCTTCCAAGCTGTTGGTCTAGAGTTCATAAGTCATATGTTTTTTTCTAAGATAAGTTTTGTCATGAAGCCCAAGCTAAAAAATACCTTGCTTTGAAGTTCCAGAAATTCATGTTAGAATTCACAAAGACAATTTTTCAGACTAAAATCTAAGTATGATAACTTTCTTATATTAGGGATGAGACCAAAGTTTATCCTCATATGTGAATATGTCTGAAAGTCTGCAAAGCATTAGATCTGCTCTCTTTCTGGGCTATGAGCCATCTGAGACCTCATGTCTGAAGCGTGTATTTTCTGACTGTTTTATCCACTGCATATATCACCTCTTATCTCCTCTTACATGGAAATAGTCTAGAATTTCCCATGATGTCTATAACATATGTTACATGAGAGCTGCACTTGTCTATGGACATAAGGATAAATATTTAGAATGCAAATGGAAACTGTACTGGTTTGGGGAAATGGCAGTAATACATTCTCAGCCTTTGGTAGTAGACTAAACAATCATGATGATTTCTCTTGTATTAAGTGGGTCTTAAATCGAGTTAGATGGTCTGTTGGCAGTCCACAGGATATAAGTGCCACTACCTCACCTTTCAGGATATCTTGCCATTCTGGACATGGCTGTGGTTTGTAGGTGTTGCAGCTGGGTCATATAATTTATTACTGTTTCCCTCTGGATGCTTGCCGTAGCTCCTTCTGGTATTCAGAACTAGTTGTTAAGGAGTAGGCTCCTATTTCAGATCCATTTTAATTCTTCCAAGTTCTAGATCTGTAGTGTGTGGTGTCTTCAGCAATAGGGTCTTAACATTTAAGGCACCAAGAGCAATGACAATAGACATAATGTTTTGGGATACTCTTAGATTCTTTTAGCCAACAACTTGAGAGGAGGTTTCGCATGAATATCATAGGGTTTTATTACTCTGTGTATTTTTGTGGTGCGAGCATTATCACCTCAAGTGGCATAGTGTGTTTGTGTGTTTAATAATTTTAAGTTAGTATGAAATGATAGTCTGTATGGCTTTTTCAAGCACCCTTAGTGGTATTTATTCTCTCTCCCTCCTGTTTATTTCTCTTCTGTATCACCCTCTCTCCCATGCCCTGTTAAACGTTCCCTCTTTTTCCCATATCCCTCCAACAGCACCTGTGTTTTTCTAGTCCCCTCTCTAGAGGACCCCACCACTGTCTCTATTGAGTTTCCTGGTATAGATGTCACCTTTTACCAAAGATGCTTCTTTATACAGCAGATAAGAGACCATTACAGAAATTTACAATTGTTCAAAATGCAAAGAACAATTATAATAGTTCTATATAATATAATAATATATATAAATATTATATGGCAGGAAAATGGTACTCATGAGATCACAACAGCATGGGTATCTAAACAAAACCCGAGAAATACCAATACCAATTGACATGCAAACATAGTAGGGGAAAGCTCACAGGGCCCCATCCCTCGGTGGACTTAATGGCTGCTAAGAGAAGGAGAAGTACTCTACAATCAGGGGCCTCTGATAGGTGATCTAATCCCAGGTTGTCAGCTCTAAACACATATGCATGCAAACAACAAGAAATGATCACAGCATTGTGTGTGTGCATGTTTATAACAGTAATAATTGAACAAGAAGAGGACATGAATTTTAGAGGGGATGGGGATATGAGGAATTGAAGAGAGGAGAGGAATGGGAAATTTCTATTAACAATGTGTTTATGTATTAAGTCTCAGAAAAATAATAACTGAATGATAAACATCTTAAAAGGAAGAAAAGTCCAGAGAGGAAGATAATAGAGTAGAGACAGAAGCAGAAGTAGTAAAGGAGAGAAAGGGTGGTTGAAACATAGGGAATGGGAGAGTAGACAGGAGACCCTGGAGAAAACCCTGGCATACTGCCGCAGAGCAGAGTTTGGTGTCTAGAGCTCAAAACTCTGAGTCCACGCATGTGCAGTTTCAACTCCAGGAGAAAACAGCCAGTGAAGGAACAGAGGAGGCTGGCCCTGTTCCTGTAAGTTATTTCTGGATGCATTATTCATATTTGATAAATCATTTAGATGCAAATACTTTATTAGCTTATAAAGCACATTATATGGTTTTAAATTGTTAATACAGGCTGTTGTGATGCATATTGTACCTCTGAAAAGCAATGCATCACTTTAATTCATAACCTCATTATAAAGCTTGTTACAAAGTGCTGCATTATTGCATGAAGAATGGGGGTAGCATTTCTGCAAGGAAACTGAATGTTTTATTTACATCATCAGTGGCTTAGATTAGCTGCTCTGAAATGCACTGGAAGATGCAACAGAATCAGAGCTTAAACTTAAATACAGACTGAATATTTTTCTTGCAAGTTCTCATGAGGACCTGGAATATGGGTCTAGTCTTGTTACACAATAACAGTTCAGAAGGTTCTTGCTTGAATAATCATTTGGATGGTAACCTCGGACCAATTGTCTTGTCTACTTCTCAACAATATCTACAAATACTGTTACAAAAACTAGACATAGTTTTTCATTTATTAAAAGGTTTCTTCCTGGATGACTGGAAATAAGCTAGCAATAGGCACTTACTCATGGCATCATAGAGTTTAGTAATACTTCTACTAAAGTAGAGAAAAAAATATAAAATATTATAAGGAAATCTCAAAAAATTAAAATTATATTAAATAAAAATACATGTTAAAAGAGTGTTAGAGGACTGGAATTCTCTACTTTGTAGATAATAAAGGCTATGGAACTGAAAAGTTAACCAAGTATCATAACTCTAAGTCATCTGTTGACCTTTATTTTAATTGACTTTGACAATAATTTTACATTACCTAACTCTGAATCTTTGTTCACTCATTAATTTTGTCCTTAGGTAGAACATCTATTCCCACTGGTTTGCAGCTTTCCCATCTTTAGAATGAAAGTAATTGGCAAGTTTCTAAGAATATTAAGTGAACAAATACATAGCCAGGAGTTGGAAGCATTGAAGTTGTTCAGTAAACACTTGATATCACAATTGTTAGGTACTTGAAGACAGGAGGTGGGAGTGCTTCTCAGGCTTATGTGAAGCATTCACAGTTAACATTAACCGGAGTAAAGCAACAGAGGTATAATTACACTTTATCACAATGAAAAAGCTCTTTTTGTGTCAAGTATAATCCAACTGAGCAATCTTTGCCTCCGTATCTTTGGTCTTGTGAATTGTGAAATGTGTTCTTTTCTGGACCATAAAATAGAGTCTTCTCTTTCAAATTTAGTAGGAGTACTCATAAGGAAAGAAAAACTGGGGGTGATTTTGGTTATATGAGGGGGCGAACTTTAAAGATCACTGAATTTTAAGCAAATGCCCAAGACCTGCAGGAGATCAAGGCAGACATGATCCCAGCATGGAAAAGGGAAGGGAATCATGACCCCTCCATTTCTAACTGAGGTGCTAACAATAGTTGGTGGCTTCTTGGGAAAGAAAATTAGTTTTCTTCAAAGGTATAACCTTGGGTAGATAACTGTGTGCCTATGAATGAACTCAAACATATGCATACATGTGCATGAAAACTTTGACTTGGCAGATTATCTAAACAAAGACTCAAATTTGTATGGGACTGAGATCATAGGAGGTGGCTCTGGGAAAAGATAGGGAGAGAAGAGGGCCTGAATATGATAACAAAATATTATAAGGAAATATCAACCAATAAAATTATATTAAATAAAAAATACATGTTAAAATGTTTCTGTGTGCTTGGGGAAGAGACTCATATCATAGAGGATAAAGCACTGGTTTCTTTTTAAAAGAAACCCTATATGCTTCAAATCTTCGATTGATGGTACTATACCTTTGTGTACACTGGCAGCACTGAGTGGACATAGCTGGTTAAAAAGGAGAGTATGTGGGTTATAGCCTCTTATCCCTTTGTTTATGTCTAATATCCACTTGTGAGTAAGAAGTACATACCATGTTTGCCTTTTGGGTCTGGGTTACCTCACTCAGGTTGGCTGTTTTCTAATTCCATCCATTTGCCTGCAAATTTCAAGATGTCATTGTTTCTTAGTGCTAAGTAGTACTGCATTGTGTAAATGTAGCATGTTTTCTTTATCCACTCTTTGGCTGAGGAGCACCTACATTATCTCCAAGTTCTGTATATTACAAACAATGCTGTTATGAGTATAGATGAGCAAATGTCCTTGTGATATGAGTGTGAATCTGCTGGGTCCTGAGCTAAATTGATTCACTATTTTCTGAGAAACTGTCATAGGAATTTAAACAGTGATTGTACAAGTTTGCACTACCACCAGCAATGGAGGAGTGTTTCCCCCCTACTCCATGCCCTCTCCAGAATAAGTTGCCATCAGTGTTTTTGATCTCAGAAATTCTGACAGGTATAAGATGGTATCTCAGGGTTGCTTTGATTTGCATTTCCCTGATGATTAAGGATGCTGAATAATTCTTTAAGTACACTTCAGCCATTTGAGATTCTCCTGTTGAAAATTCTCTGTTTAGATTTATATCCCATCTTTAATTGGATTATTTGGTGTTTTGATGTCTAATTTCTTGAGTTCTTTATATATTTTGGAGATCAGCACTGTGTCATATTTGGGGCTTGTGAAGATCTTTTCCCATTCTGTAGGCTGCCATTTTGTCTTATTTACCATGTCCTTTGCCTTAAAGAAGCAACCCCTGAGAAGCTAGCTAACAATGAGGGCCATAAGAAAGACAGTCATAGATTCCCCTGGGAAGGGGAAATAAATAAGATCTCCTGAGTTAATTGGGGTGGAAGGGGCAGGAGTGGTGAAATGGAGGGGAAGCATAACATGAGGTAATGGGATGGTTGAGTTGGGGGAGGGACAGACAGGGAGAGCAAAGAAAAAGATACCTTGATAGAGTCAGCCATTATGGGGTTAGGGAGAAACCTGGTGCTAGTGAAATTCCCAAGGATACACAAGGATGACCCCAGCTAAGATACCAAGCAATAGCAGAGCGGGTGTGTGAACTGGCTTTCTCCAGTAATCAGATTGATGACCACGGCAATTGTCATCATAGATTTTTCAGCCAGTAACTAATGGAAACAGATGCAAAGATCCACAGCTAAGCACTGAGCCAAGCTCCTGAAGTCCAGTCAAAGAGAAGGAAGAGGGATTATTTGAGCAAAGGGATCAAGATCATGATGGCAAAACCCACAGAGACAGCTGATACAAGTTAGTGCGAGCTAACTGACTCTGGACTGACAGCCGGGGAACCTGCATAGGTCTGAACTAGTCCCTCTGAATGTGGGTGACAGTTTTCTATGGTTTGGGCAGTCAGCAGGGCCAATGACAATGGGAGCAGAATTTATCCCTAGTGTATGGACTGGCTTTTTGGAGTCTATTCCCTCTGAGAGTCTTGATCCTGTCTCAGCTTGATATGGCAGACTTTGTTGACTCCCCATGGGAAGTCTCACCCTTTCTGAGTGGATGAGGGTGGTTTGGGGGAAGGGGAGGAGCTGGAGTGTGTGAGACAAAGGTCTTGTACCCTGTCAGTTGCATTGTTTTAATAAAACGCTGATTGGCCAGTAGCCAAGGAGGAAGTATAAGCGAGGCAACTGTGCAGGAGGTAGAGGTGGGGCAACAAGAACAGGAGAATTCTGGGAAGAGGAAATAGTCAGTCTGAAGTCATCACCCAGACACAGAGGAAAGAAAATGAGAATGCCTTGCTGATAAAAAGTACCAAGCCCTGTGGTTAACACAAACAAGAATTATGGGTTAATGTAAGTTATAAGAGTTAATAAGAAGCCTAAGATAATAGGCCAACCAGTTTATAATTAATGTAGATCTCTGTATGTTTCTTTGGGACTGAACAGCTGTGGGACTGGGAGGGAAAGAAACCTCTGTCCACACAGGAATGAGGGGAGGGAAGGAGAATTGTGATTGGTATGGAAAATGAAAAGAATCTTTTAAATATTATACACAAAAACAAAACAAAGAGTATGTGGATTTTGGAGGGGAAAATGGAAGGCCTGGAAAGAGTAGTAAAAGAAGGAGAGTACTGGATTTGAGAAAAATATATTAAATTCACAGAGAAATGTTTAAAAGCATGCAGCCTGAGGAGCAGAAAGTAATGAGTCCATGCTGATTGTTAAAGGATAAAATGCTTCTTCCTCAGAGTCTAGCATTTGAAAGTCATGCATCAATGTGCATAAAGTGAGAGTTAGCACTAAGGTTAGATTGGTAGGAAGACCAATCATCCATATGTTTGAACATTGCAATTGCTATGTCATAATCTGGACTGTAATCTTGACTTCCCTCTGTTTTCTTGACATCTCTACCATCTTCAAGTTAAATGGAGAACTGTAGTTTCATGTTGATACTATTTTCTCTCTATGCTTTAGAAAACTCTATTAATGTGTGCACTCCTTATGAAATACTTGCTACTGTCAGTCCCCTAAGGGAGTCTAACGACAGCAGATACAAAACACCTTTTGAGAGGAGAGCTCAGCATGACCTGATTGAAATTACCACCTTCGAGTCCAAAGATGGTTTTTTCATGTCTATGAAGAATATGCAGTGACCATAGCCCTTCCATTTAGTAATGATGGGATGCAGAGTGTTGTGTCTCAATGATTACCTGCATGTTGTGACTTTAGTCTTTGCTAGAAGTAGTTTTTTTTTTCAAAATATAAATAGCATTTTTCACCATGTTGGAAACAGAAAAAGGAAGACAAATCTCACATATTTCAGTTAATGAGATTGGGTGTTAGCAAGTCATTTACATAAAAAATAAGCACAAGAAGGGAAAGAGGGATCTGTAGAATTCCCTCTTTTTAGATGAAGACTGTTCTAACAGGTGAATACCTAAACCAAAGAAGCAAATTCATTCGGTACTTTGTGATTTCTGAATGCATGCGCTGCAGAAAGAGGAATGCAAAGCCCAAACATGCCCCCAGAGAGAGAGTCGTGAACATTGGCTGACTTTCTTCTAACTTTCTGTTTACAAAAGTAGCACCTGTATGCCTTCCCTGGGATTCCAAAACCTTGACATTTTTACTAAACCAGGAAGCGGAGGAGTGATGAGATCCTTCCTTATTCACTCAGCATCAGATTTGGCCAGAAAGCAGAAGGATCTGTGATGTTGAATTTGCATGCAGAAACTCATAGTTGCACAAAGGAACTGTGTCGTCATTGACAGCATTAAAGCGGTCAGTATTCACACAATTGGATTCTGTTTTCAAAATACCCAGAGATGTGTGCATACTTTAGCAGCTCCAAATTCAATGTTCTAGTTTCTAGAAAATTACTCCCAAGGGCACGTTGTAACCTATTAAACAGATGTAAACTCTTTTATCCATGTTTTTCTCAAACCACTTTTCAGTTCTATTTCTTATTCTAAGTGATTGTAACCTTATAAACCTACATGCTGCCTCCTGCCTTCTTGTCTAGATCAGTCCTTGCAAAAGAAGAAAAACAAAAAAGAAAAGTTTTCTCTTTTTATTTAAAAATTTACATTATAATTACATCATTTCCGTCTTCTATTTTTTTCCCTCCAAACACTCCCTTATATGATGCATAATTTATTTCTACCTTTAAAATTCAGGGACTCTTTTCTCGTCAATTGTTGTTCAAACACACACATACTCACATACATACACATATACATATACACACATAAACACACACACATAAGTATATATGATCTTAACTTTCAAATTTCCTTGAAAATTTTAAACAAAGCAATAGGCTTCTTTTAGGATTCATTTACTTACTGTAAAACAAGAAAACAAAATACTTAAGAAGTAACATAAAACACGTGTACATATTTTCAAAGATAGGCAGTATATGCTTACAACACATGAATATGCAATCCCTTTCATCTATTCAAATATTCTTGATAGGAGAGCCTGGCTGTCTAAGGCAGGGTTGTGTTGAGATCTAAAGCCTTACCACTTATTCCTACTTCACATACACAAGACCAGGTGTTGAGAGCTTCAGCCTTACTCTGTAGCTTGTGATAGCGCTATGATGGATTAGTGTTATTTATGTCCCATTTTCTGTGCCTGATTCATTCTAACACTGTATGAGAAGCACAAAAGGTTGCCTTGCTGGCTACTTTTTAAATAATAGCTTTCTACAACCTAGAATCATACGATAAGAGACCCTCAAATGTGGTGGGTTTTTTTTCGATCAGGTTGACCAGTGATTATATCTGTGCAGGATTGTATTGATGGCTAATTGATGTAGGAAGACCCAGCACATTGTAGATAACATCATTGTTTATACATGAGATTCTGAACTATGAAAGACAGGAGAAAGCTAGCAGAGAACAGCAAGCAAGAATCATCCGTTTGTCTCTCTTGTTGACTGGATGTTATGTACTAACTGCTTGAGTCCTGCCATGACTCCTTCAACATGACTGACTGCAACCTGTTATCCCAAGCCCAATGACCCTTTCTTCCTCTAAGTTGCTTTTGGTCATGGTGCTTTGTCATTACAGTAAAACAAAACTAGAACAGGGCTTACAAGAGGTTGTATAGAATTACTGAACCATTTGTAATCTAAAGCATATTGCATCTTTTTTTTACCACTTTTAGCGTCTACTGCTTGGCAAATAAAATATTAATGTGAAACTCTTTGGAAATGTGAGCCTAAAAGTCAACCTAGAAAGGTCCCTTGATTTTGTAAGGTGAACTGTTTCATTTCTGAGTCATATGTACCATCACATATGTTCTCTGTCTTTCCATGACCTCTAGACCACTTCCCAGGATGGTCAAACGTAATCGCATCGTGTTGAAGGCATGGATATCACTGAAGAGAGAAAAGGCATAGAGCACGGCATCCATTCCTTCCCTTGCTCCCTGCCCATGGCCCGTGGGTCTCTTTGAGGCTCACCCTCTAATTGTCTTCTGATCATCTCACTGGACAAAGTCTTGAGTCACCCTGTGCCTCTCATATGTCTTGTGCTGCCTTGTAAACCTGTGCTGGTTGTGCACTGAAGTTCTTGGGTCACCATTTACATCTGGAGTTCCAGCTGATGGGTACTTGCTGACAGATAGCCACGAATTGCCTGAAAAATACATTTTCCTCACTTACACACATTTGAGTTGTGGACGGGTGATGAGGCTGGCTTGACTGTGCAGTCTCAGAGAGGTACCATGTGCAGACACCTGACCTTGCTTCCTGCATACCAACTTCTTCATTTTTTTAAAAATCACCTGAATGTTTCATGCAACTCCATTTTTTTAAAAAAAATCATCTGAATGTTTCATGGTACTCATTCCAATAGATGCTCCATATTAACCATTAGAGGCAGTATAATATATTATTTCTGGCAGATAACTAGCTTCAGGATTTCAGTCAAGACTAAACAAGGAACTTCTCAGCAGGACAAACTGCATCATGTTTGCCAGGTCTGTACACTGTAAAACAAATATTTTCTTTGCATTAAAGAAGTTCAGACATGATGACCAAATTCTGTAAAGTATTCATATTAACAAATAGAAAATAAAGGTATACCATTTCTGTCGCACTTCCCTCCATTTTTGGGTAATTGTTTTATCACGACCATGTTTTTCTCTCATGTCTGTAGTTTTCCTAGGGACCAAGAGTTGCTCTGTTCTTTTACATGAACATTCAGATATGAACCAGCCATCCTCTGCTACCGGGCATGTACACCATCTCTTATTTACTCTTATAAAAACAGTTGGCATTGTCTTATACATT
The DNA here is from genome assembly GCF_903992535.2 of Arvicola amphibius. Lineage (NCBI taxonomy): Eukaryota > Metazoa > Chordata > Mammalia > Rodentia > Cricetidae > Arvicola > Arvicola amphibius. The sequence continues at coordinate 88,935,730 of NC_052048.2, forward strand.
CGAAGAGTTTCTTGTTTTCTTTAAGATAAATTTTAAGAAATATCATATTTTGGTAGAACCAAAGTAAGTTTAGTGTTTTTACAAAATGGAACCATACTAATATATATAAGGAATTCAGGGTTGTTTTATCTTCATCACAAAAGTATTTGAAAAAGCATATTTCCCTGCACTGTTGCCAACCTTGAAATGATTTGATAAAGATTAGAGTACCCACATATTTCAATATGCATTTTTGTACTTCTTAGAGAAGTTAAATATTCGTTCACATGGGTTTTAATGACATTACATTTATATTTCCCATTTAAAATCATTTGCTTTGTTCATGGACCATTTGTTTATTTTTCTCTTTCAGTGCTTTTCATATTTGATTTCAAGGACACATTACTTATTAATGACATTATTGCTTTTCTTATCATCTTTAAAAATATATTCCTGAGTTGAGACTTTTAATTAGCTTTCTTTACTCTGAGCATGCTTGCAATCCTCTCCTTGGTAAAATACTGAATTACATACTATTGTAGAGTTTCTTGTTATATTTTCTGGAGTTTGTGTTTCTATATGGCAGTTAGCTTGGTCAATTCAACTCACCATACCCTATTGGTTTGTGACAGTTACTTGACTCTCAAGAACCAACTTCCTAGTACCCACTTGCCACTGACTCCCCAGAGTCTGAACTATCCATTTGCATCCTCCTGATTGCACTCAAATTTCCCCAGTTACCTTCTAGAAAAAATTAAAAATAGGTTAAGTAGCTGAAGCAAACTATTAGTCATTTGCATATTTATCATTTTATTTTCATGTGATAACACTAGTCTTTGTTTTAATAATAGCCTTTGGCAGCTATAAGAAACAAAATTAATAGGAATATATTATTAGTACAGAAAATATCTATGAAAGAGACTGCAATAAGAAAACTGGCACTGATGAGGGGTATGTTTTTGTTTACAATAGGCACCACTTTGTATAAGTCTTTCTTTCAGTAGCCAAATATTACATCATTATAAATATGAAAACCACAGTATTGGGGCTTTGTGAAGGCTAGGTGATTGTTAGAGGAGAGGTCAGCTTAGGAGATGGGCACAGAAAGGAGGCTGGGGTCAGTCTGCATGCCAATCAGTCAGAAGCAGGTGGGATACATCTCTTCTCACCTTTAACTTAGGCTAATGCTTCAGAAGTTAATTTTGATTGTGTCTTATCATTTATCTCTTAGAATAATTTATATACTTTTTCTCTATTTTAATTTTGAATTATATTATAATTTTTTCTTCAATATTTCAAATATACCAGTTAATTTCTAATGAACAAATGCAATTTAAAAATTATTTTACTATCCCCCACTTTGATTTATCCCAAATCCACACTCGTGACTTTATAACCTCTTCTTTTTTTCTCTTTTAATCAATGGGATACAATTAATCCTGACTCAATGGATATGGGTGCAGGCCTATCAAGTAGCGCATAGACAACATTCAAGTGAACACATCCCTACAGAAAATTAAGATTGCTCTATGACACAAACTAGCAGACACTGATACAGATTTTCAAACTCACAGACAACTCAACTGCAGTCTAAACCTGTATCATGGGAGTCTGTGTTATCTAGAGAGAAGGAATGTGAACTAGTATCATGGATTAATGGCTCAGTTCCTCCCTCTACAACTTACCTGGGCAGTTGCCTAGCTCTCTGTGCCTGAATATTAGTTGAACACACTGTAAGATTACTTGTTAATCACTCTACATAATCCAGTTTGTTTTGGAGGGTGTGTGGCAGAAAAAAATCTCAGCCATCTCTCTTGTGTATCTATTGTTACTTTTCTGTGCATGGAACAAGAATGCATTACACATTTGCAGTTATAACAGAAAAATGATCTTCTCTGGGGAAAGTTAGATGCTATCCAACTTAAACGTGGGAGAAAATGAAGACTGCCTAACCTCAAGGGAATAGAATCATTTTGCAATAATTATATATATATATATATATATATATATATATAAAATTTTCTTTATATAAAATTTTCTTTATATATATATATATATATATAATATAGGTTAATTGACAGTCATATATATTTTTATATTTGTTGCCCACTCATCAAAGTCATCAAACTATAGTTGAGATGTGCACCTCTTATTCTATACAGATTATATGTTTGTTGTCAACCTGATATGATCTGGAACCCCAGAAGAGACAGGCCTCTGGGATGTCAGTGAGGGACCATCTAAGTTAGGCTAACTAAAGTTGGAAAGACCCACCCTCACCACAGGTGACACCATTCCATGGTCTAGGGTCTGGGACCAAGTTTGCTGGGTTGCAGCATTCTTTGCATTCCACTTCCTGACTGGCTGACATGTGATCAGCTCTCAGCAGCTGTTGTCATAGTGACTTCTCCACTAGAAGAGCCAATACCCTTGAACCGTGAGCCAAACTAAGTCCTTCCTTTCTTAACTAAGGTCTTCCTTCCTTCCTTCCTTCCTTCCTTCCTTCCTTCCTTCCTTCCTTCCTTCCTTCCTTCCTTTCTTCCTTCCTTGTTCTCTTCAAGAGATTTTGTTACAGAAATAGGAATATTGACTAGTATAGACCTGTATCAATTACATTGGAAAGGAAATAAGCTCATCAAGAACTTAGATACTTCTGGATGCCTAGTGTTTAGAACATAGGCTATGGCACTTATTAGATGACTAGTAATTTGTTGTTAAGCTGGGAATTAAATTTAATGGAGTTTTTGGTATTAATAAATAAATACCTATAGGATTTTATTGGCTCTAAAGAATTGGGTCAAGACTCTGAAGTCTTGAAACATCTTTATTTTATTAGTTTATCAAGTTTATTTTTATTTATTTTCAACCTTCTAGTTAATAGCTAATTTTATAGACCTAACTGTGAGGTGAAGTATGTCTATTTTTTTAGGAAAATTCTCACTGATTTCATAATGCTTTTCTTGGATATATGAAGAGGGCCATAGAGCAGACATTCTCTAAACTCTAGCATTTAGGGTTTAATTCTCAGATTTAATTATCCTTCATTTCCTAGGATTAAGAATGAAAACGTTTGTTCTTGGTAAACGTTAAAGGCATACCAAAGCTGGGGCCATATGTAAAAAAGAATGTCCCCCAGCACAGCATCCACTGCAAGCATACTGCATAGATTTCCAGTCTTCTTCCCTTCCCATATCAATGGAGTACAGCTGCATTCCATGGACAACATAAACAGAGTGTTTATCCCAGGCACCTTTAACAGCTTTCTCTTTGCACATTTGCATAGGAGCTTAACTTTCATTCAGTTGTGAGTAGCTCGTAAAATCTCAGCCTGCACTGACCATTCAAAAACAGGTATTTTTGTATATTGCTGTGTTTGTACACTTCCTTAAACTACTACAGGAACTGCAGCAGTCTCTAAAACTAATTAATAGTCCCCTATTGGGGACAAAGCATTCGGCAGTGATTTATCCTGCTTGGGAGGGCATCCCTGTGTATTAAGAATTTCTAAAGCTGTGTGCAGACCTGAGGGTATTTACAAAGTGGTGTTATTTATGGTAGACACCCCCATTACACAGTTGTGGGGTATATACTGGGATAGAATTATTTCATATATCTCTATCCTAATAAGTGGATTTTCCCCATTTCTTAAAAATGGTATTCCATTTCTTTAGCAGTCAAGTAAAAATGTTCTCCCTGCCAGAATCTGCTATAATCAGGACATGTTCTAAAGCGTGTGTGACTCTGGGGCCTAGAGTAGTTATTGCTGCTGCAATGATTTGGGTCCTCAAGTGTTTCTCTGTAATGCAATACGACACTATGAAGCTCTCCATTTTAGTAGTTATTTACCCCTTGGCTAATTCTCTATGTGTGGAAGCACAATGATTTGCAGTGGCTAAGTTCCCTTCATAAGGCCCTTAAAAGGGAGCTGATCAGAGCCTGGGGGAGCAGGCTTGTTTCTAGTCTAACCAACTCACTCCTTCTTGGTGCTCTGTCCCCAGAAAAAGGGAATTTTCGACTGACCTCTAGGAGCATAAGAACTGAAAGATAACCAGAGGGACAAAATAAGCAAGAAAGCAGGAAGGCAGGCAAGAAGAAAGAAGGAAGGAAAGAAGGAAGGAAGGAAGGAAGAAAGGAAGGAAGGAAGGAAGGAAGGGAGGGAGGAAGAAAAAAGGAACTCAGTACCAAACAAATAAAAAAAAAATACAAAATAGAATTTCTGGGCATGAACTGAAGAAAACCCAAAAAAACTTTAGGCCATGGATCCATCCTGACACCAACTGCAGCTGAGCAAACACTCAGAATTATTAGAACTTTTCAATGTCAGGCTTTTGGCTGATCTCATTTGAGTGCTCAAAGAAGAAACACTTCATGAGTTAGAATACACTGCCATTCTACAGGAATAGAAAGCTTGTCTCAAAAATGGAAGAAGCGTTGACTCTGGGAATGCAGGTGTTAGAGTGTTACAACCCTATCAGAACTGTCCCCAACCCCTCATTCTCTTCCACCAGAGGAAGTATTTTGAGATGGAAAAACCTGCAAGGCAAGAGAGAAGCAAGAGTGCATGCCTTAGTTAGGTTCTAGCTTTCCTAGATCTCAGAGTTAATAAACCCTGTGAAGACCAAGCATGTGAAGGCTTTGACCATGGTTTTTATTTTAGCTTTATAGATACACCTTGAATGTCAGAGTGATAACCAGACTTTTGGACTTATATATATCATCACTAATAAATTGTCTTGTCTGTTTCAGCTTTTTATAACCTGTGCCCAACATGAATCTTTACTCCAGTTCTTAGTTTGCATCTATTGTCTTCACTTTTGAGAGGCCACACAGAAACACTTCCCCTTTTTTCTCATAAATACATATATTTTTTTCTCATAAATCACATGTATGTGATTATATAAATATATCATCATAATTTCCAAACCTTACTAGCAAGTTAACTCTACAGGAGCTATGTTATGACTATACCAATATCTAGACACCTCAGGTAAGCTACCATCTTGAACTGTGAGAAGAATGAGCTAGAGATACTCTTATATCCATGGAGTGTATTAAGGTTCTTTTTATTTAAATGACCTATACTTCTTATGCACTTTCAAGCTCCCAAAGAGAATCTTCCTGCCTTTACCTGTCCAATTTTAGTCCTGAGGTAAAAGAAGCAGGGATACTAACCGGACTATAATGCTGGGAGCCCAACAGCTTCTACATTCTGCAGAATCACATTAGAAGGGAAGCATTATTCTCCTTTGGCTATTCAAAACCCTTTTGGAGCTATTCATCTCTGCAGACTCCTTTTTCTTTTGTAACAATGAGCTGAGACTTGATCTTGAATAAATGAAATATTGATGGAACTTACGAGTTAAAAAAAAAAAAGGATGACTTTGGAGTCAGATCTCTGAACACTTTCTCAGATTCAAGACCCAGACTTCTCACTTACTAGTTTTTTGAATTAAGTCAAGAAGCTAACAATCACTTACCTTAGGTCCCTTCTCCTGGAACTGTGGTAACCACTGTCTAAAGTTTCAGGAACAGTCCAAGTGACAATGCAGACTGCCATAAAAATAACGTCCAGTGAGTATGTCCTTAAACATCATCTCATTAGCAATTTGAGGGCCTGATGACTTCATCAAAAACCCTAGGCAATGACAGTTGTGAGGACAGAAAAAGATGTGGTATTAATAATGAATGAGAAGAATTTGACAACTCATAGGCAGAGGGTAGCTTAGACAATGTGGTTATTAAAATATCTTTTTGATTAAATAAGTCAGAGGATAATATTTCTAGAATTTGTTCTGTAGTTCATTGGTGCCATTGAGGACTAGAGGACATGTACCTTTTGCTCAACTATTTACGAATTTTAATTTTTGTCTTATGTGTTTGCTCAGTGAGAGGAAGATGTGAAGGTATAAAGATATATATGGACATTTTTGGGGTGAAAAACAATTCAATATCTTTTACCCCAGAGGTTTTGGCTCCATATCTTATTGCTCAGATACTTACCATAAATCTATAGTTATGGACAATCCAGAAAGCAAAAATTTGGTTAATGAGATGTAGTTGGTATGTTTCATTCTCTAAGGCTGAATATATTGCTGTGAACCAAGTGAAGTCAGCCTGGGCAGTGATATGGAGGGCTGATCACTGTGGGTAGACAATGTCTGACATACAAGGATGTAACTGGGAGTAGAATATCAATGTTTCAGGGTTTACATTTTGGGTACCACTTACCTTGAGAACATGATATTCCAAAGAGGGCATTTTTATAGGAGCCACCGGATGGAACTGCTTTTGTGGAAAGGGTGCTCTCATTGTCACTCATAATAGCTTGCCATGCATCGCTGGTTATAGATCCTAGCTAGTGCCTGCTTTTTGGGTGACACAGAAAAATACCTTCCCTAAAACAAATGCTTTTAATAATCGTGCTGCAGAGGCAATGGCCAAATCATCTCTGAGGAATTTGAGAACAACTCCAGATTTTATTTGCTTGGTTGGGTTTAACAGCAAAGACTAAACTTTCTTAATTGACTTTATTACTTGTTTCAAGGAAATCTCATTTTGCAGTGCTTTGCCTATTATCCCATAGCTACAAAACCAGAAATCACCTATGGTTTGGATTTATTGGAGGTGATCACATATATTACAAACATTTTTTCTATGTCTAATGAAACCTATTTATTTTGTATACAGATAATAATATCTCTGTTTTGGAATGCTTTTATTTAAATCCATAATGATTTATGCGCATTACAGTTTAGATACCCTGTGTATTTATCTGGCCCCCATAAAACATGAATTCTTTCCCTGAGCAAATCTGAATTAGGTGAATCTCAGTGATCAGCATTTTTCCATTTTTATATTATCTCTACTGGTGTGGGGGGTGGTCTATTTAGTTTTTGTTTGCTTTTATTATTTCCTTCAAATCTCAGTCTGGTTATTGCATTCCTGTATCATTTTGAAATTTATAGTCTATTTAATAGCATTTTTATTTTTTATGATTATGTCAGTCATGCCCATAAGAGGGTCTCAGGGAATATGTTTTGAGTTTCTTTCGATAGCAACCACGTCTAGAAACTACCTAACTGAATTATGAGTTTTATTTTTTTACCAGAGGGAGCTATGAAACAGAAATGATTTTAGATGTAGATTACAATAATAATTTGGAGGCATCTTTATGATCTGTGAGTTTCATATCATTCTCCTGCCCAGCATTCCCTTTTGATTATTACCGTCTTCATAAAAGGCTGAAGCACTTCACATAGACAGAAGAAGCCTCTCTATCAGAGAGGTGCCAGAGAGGGATGGTACGCTTAGTACTGAATCATTTACCACAATATGAAGAACATTTTGTTCAAACTATCCCAAAGGATAGCACAAAGTGATGTTTCCTCCTTGGAGAGTGTGTTACAAGAGCTGAGACATCATTAAACCATCATTAGTAAAAAAATTCAAAGAGGATAATTTATTGGAATACTTCAGGGAATTCAGAAGCACAAAGTAGCCTCATGCAAGATCAGTTAGGAAAGAAGAATATCATCAGGCAGCAAGATGTCCTCCCGCCTATCACTCTGACTTGCAGACTCAGGGGTGATTCACTTCACCAACCCAGACAGATACAGACTTGCGACACCGGAGTAAAAGAATGGTCATAATTAAAGTTAGCATTGAAGACTGTGAACTAAGTCCCAGAGTACCTTCCAAGTACCTCACATGGACTGACCCTGTCATACTACAAGAATTAAATGGAACAGGGAGAAGATAGACATCTTGTTTCAGGTCATATAACCTTATAAATAATATACAGAACATTGCTGGTTTGGCCACAGTTGTTTGGCTCCTGAAATGAGTTTTTTTTTTCTTTCTCTGTTAACCTTCTTTGTGTACCTTTGTTTCAGCCCATATAGAGCACCCCAACCAACACTGCACTTTTTTTCTTTTTTCAGTTCAAGTGTCTGACAGAGATTGACTAGGTTTTCTGTGTTCCAATTCCAGCTTCTAGGACAAACAATCTGTTTGGTCAAACTAGGTCAGCAGTTGAGCCTGCCAAGGTGAGGGAGATGGGGGTCACTGAATTCTGACCTACCTGCATGATTTCACTGAAACTAGCTGGGGACCGTTCTCATGGAGTACATGTGACCTTAGCAGTCACTCATCATAGCTATCTATTATAATTTATAACCTATATCATATATAAGAATCTTATCCACGAGTCTCAGATTATCCATATATCTTCAATCATTTAATTTAAATCAGTCCAATTTATATTTTCCAAAGAACAATTTTTCATGAGGCAGATTGTGATGTGTATGTTTGAAGAGTTCATTTTGTTCCTGTTCCCTTGCTTAGTGCTCTCCAGATTAGGAAGAATTTACACACCAAGTAAATACCATGGTGCTCTGGGTGAGCACAATATCCATTAGACAAAAGGGCTAAAATTAATTGCCTTGCTTAAGTCCTCAGGCAGGTTTGCAAATAGAATCTATACTATGCCTGCTTTAATGACAAAGAAACTCAAGCGACATGATTTAAAATTAATACCCAAGACTGGACTGTGGAGAGGTGGCAGAATCCAGCCCCAAACCGGTCTGCATGTGAGAATTGAGATTTAAGTATTTGTGCTGAGCAAAATGAATACTAGCCCCATGGGCCTGTTTTACTCTTTTATGTCAGTACATGTGGGGCACTTTTACATGAAAATAGTATAAGAATATAAACCATGCAAATCACTCATGGGTCAAAGCCTCCTTGTTTAAAAGCATGCCTGCTAACTCTTAGAGGAAGAGTTCTCTGTGAACCCTGTGGTTTCATGGATATCTGGTAGGGCTTTGGCCATGTCTGTAAAGTTACAGGAACTAGAACAGAATGTGCCATAGTGGTGGGGGCACTGGTATGAAATGGGTTCATCTAAATTGGGGTTTCAAATATATTTTATCAAAGTGGTATTAATTTGGCCTGAGTTCTGACTACACCTCATTTGTAAAACTCAGGTCATAATGTTTACCATTTAATCTTTAGGAGGTTAATGAGATCGGTGTGTTTAGTGTATTTGGCTGATGCTAAATGAGGAGGCTCATTGTGGTACTTCATCTCTATCCCCTGCTCCTTTCTCCCCATTTTCCACACGTAGCATAGAGGAGACTGTTCACCTGATGATGAACAGGGAGAAGACACAAGGAGGAAGCAGTTAGAGGACACTAGGACCTTCAGTATATGTCCCCAATGATTTCTTTCTTCCAGTTCCACCTCACATCTCAAAACTTACAGAACCTTCCAAAATAGTGTTTTCAGCTGACGATCAAGTCTCTCAACCAGGAGTCTCAAGGGAGGCACTTAATATTCAAACCATATCAGTATGCCGCAGCTGGAATACTATATGGTTTTGGGAGTTTTGTCTGCCAAATTAACTCATCTATTACTTTTAAATTCAGTCTGATTTAAAGTTTCAGGACACCAAATAGATGCAGATTTTTTTTTGTCAGAGAGTAATACAAATGCTTCTAATCTAGTTCCAATAGTGTCCACATTTCCATTTGAAACCTAATGAGCACAATCATTGCTGACAATATTTCTGTCAGCGTTCTGGCATTCCAGTTCATATCACTATCATCAGCCTTTGAAGACTTCTTGCAGCATTGGAGGCTTTTTCTTGCCTTTTCCTTTAAACATTCAAAACTGCTTGCCATGCATAATTCTTCATGTTTAAGAGCCACATCACCCTTGTCACATACAACTTCTCTGGTACCAATTTCGGTGTCAGTTACTATTCTCATCACTATGGCAACAAAACGATAATGTAAGGGAAGGTGGATTGATCTTACTTAGCTCACAGTCTCGATAGTTCAGTCCATGGTCATTTGGTTCCGTGTTTCTGAGCCACTTGTGATGTAGAACATCAAGATAGTATCTGCAGCCTGGGAGAAGACTGATTCTTTCATAGTGGACAGGAAGCAAAGATTGTGAGGAAAAGACCAAAAGCAAAGCAAGACTTTTAAAGGCATATCACCAATGACTTACTTTCTACTACCAAGTCCTATCTACAAAAGTTTACAAATTAGCTTTACCAGCTAGTGACAAAGACCCTAATATGCAAGCGTTGGGGAAACACTTTATATCAAAATTATAATAAAAATACCACAACTTCTCCTCTTAACTCTATACAAGAATGACATTCTGAAGTAGTATAAATAGGGTAGCTATAGGGCATTCATCAAGTTCCCATAGTCTTTATCACTCTCTTTTAGGTAGCTAATAAAAAAGGAAGTTATGCCCTTCAATCATTTCATGGGCCTTTCTATTGTCTATAGGCAGGTCAGTTTCTACTACTTCTGCTTAATACATATGGTAAAAGTACTGTTGATTCTTACTAGATGATATAGTTCTCTTTTTCACGTCGGAGATTTTTTTTTTTTTGAGTTCTTTGTGGGTTGGACATAGGAAAAATGTATGCATTCATTTGCTTTTCAGTTTAGATCAAAAAGAGTGTACTTGCTCTCACTGTTTGGCAACAGTTATTATATGCTAACTGCATTTAGCTACTGTTAATGTAGATACACAGTGGGTAGGGGAACTTGGAAAAGAACAGCCAAGGTGTGATGTGGGATTCCCCTCATTATGCTGTGAATATCATTGGCTAATAAAGGAATTGCTTTGGGCCTATAGCAGAACCATAGAAGAATAGAGCTAGGTGGGGAAAACTAAACGAAATGCAAGAAAAAAGGAGGAGGAGTTAGAGAGAAACCATGGAGCTGCCACCGGAGATAGATGTGCTGAAACTTTGCTGGTAGGCCATGACCTCGTTGTGATGCACAGACTAATGGAGATGGGTTAAATTAATATGTAAGAGTTAGCCAATAAAAAGCTAGAGCTATCGGGCCAAGCCATTTTTAAATAATATAGTTTCTGTGTGGTTATTTCAGTTTGGGGCAGCAGGAACCAACAAGCAGCTCACTCCATACTACAAAGGTGAATATGGAATTTCTGGAAAGAAGAGTTACATTGCAGATTAGCAGATGAAACACAGATTGATCAAGGCTTATATGCTATTGGGAGGTTAAATTTAGGTCACTTGAGGATAGTATTGGAGAAAGCCACACCCACCCCATCATTAAGTTAACCGTAAAATAGGGTGTTTAAAGGAGTTGACATAATGTTTGTTCCCCCAGCCTTTGCACACACATAAATATAATTAAATATGAAAGGTAGCGAGAGTGGTTGAACATCTGTCTTTAGCTTTCAGATTTTTCACAGTCTGTTGATTAGGTTATGTTTTGTATTATTCCAATGTCCACAGCTGTCAAGTGAAATGGGATCATGCCTGCTGCATCAGGAAGCCGAGGTCTGCAGCAGCTCTTCATGTTCCACGTGGTAATAGCTGGTGACAGCTTCTACTCTGAACAAATTGTTTTCTGTTGGTTGATGGGTCTCAGCTGTTCTAACCTGGGAAGTGATGAGTTTCGCCTTCATTTGGAAAGCAAGATCTGTTCAAATAGACTTGCTGAGTTCTTTGGGTGTTATTGTTTGTTTGATTAAAAAAAGTGGGCATGCGTGCATGTACATGCAATGGTACTTGCGTCCATTTTAGATAGCAAGTAATGATCTCACCACAACACTGCATCCGGCATTTTCCAAGGTCTGTCTTTTCCTAATATAATAGACGGGGCCATCAACACAAGGCTGAAAGCGACATTTCAAACAACCTCCTTCCTACCACTCATTCAGAGATTGATTTTTCATCCTGACTGAGGGCATTTCTTCCCAGGCTGATGCCTTTCCCTTGTGAGTGAGGTTAGTCACACCAATATCCTTATGGAACGCCAAACAGTAAAGTGCTAATTAAAATGGCAAGGTCTAGAGACATGGAGTGTCTTCTGTCATAGGGGTTAGATAGTCTTGATTATATATGCTGTGAGTGTGCACACATACCACCGAAGTTGAACATGTTCAAGGAGGAAAGGTCTAGTAGATTTTTCCAAGAGCTTTTATCTTTCTGCCTCTTTCTCTGTATCAAAATAGGGTCCTAGATAAAAATCTATGTGTACTTGGACCCAAACATGTAAATATTAAACTATTGCTTGGCTGCTTACCCTTTAATTATAAAACAATGAAAGTTGTCCATTGTTCAATAAATATTCTGTCTCTATATAATCCTGAACAATATATTTCCAGGTGTTTATAGCCCTTAACCACACTTTACAATTCAATATTAATCTCTGGCTAATATGACTGAGGAATGGAATTTTTACTTTTATTTCATTTAAACTAAATTAGTCACATGTGGCTAGAGTACACACAAATAGGTTGCTAATGATGAGCCTTTAGGCTTTCACCTAGTATGAACAAAAAGTTATTTCTTTGAAGTCCATTATCCTGATGGGACTGAGGCACCACTAATGCCACCTGAAAGGGGACAACTGGCTACCTGTAGTATCTATTCTGGATGATCTTGAATCATAAACAACAATGAAGTATTAAAGGATAAGTGTATAAGTAAGTATATAGTAAAAAATAATAATATAATTTGTAGTTCCCCACAAAAGCCAGACACTGTGAAAAAAGATCACGTGTATTGCCTGTCTATGTAATAATTCTTGGTGGTGCACATTTCACCATCAAAATTAATTGCCTTGCTTAAGTCTTTGCAGATCAGGGATATTCATTATAGAAAAATTACAACCATGCCAAAAGCTAAACCAGATAGTAAACATTAGAGTGATGTGCTAAACTCAGGTCTATTTCTAACATCTCCCATCTCAATTGTATTTCTATTTTGATGATGAATTTAAAACATGAGTTTTCTTGGGGAACAAAAGATTTCCATAATAGCCCAGAATGGAGTGTAACAGAGGTTTATTTATTTGGGGAAAATCTCACAGAAAGAATTATCAGCAGTACTCTGCATGTGCTGGGAACTGGAACTGAATCCAGCAGCCAAGTGGCCTACACAAGTGTTTCATCTGTGTTTATAGTACATGAGACAACACCCAAAGTGGGATGGTATCTTAAAGGCTATTGGCTGAAGGATTTCCCACAGCACCTCCCCCCTTTGTCTAAATAAGAGAGGCCTAAGCGAAATACAAAACTATATACAATAAGAACAAATATCAAGTATTGTCCAGGAAAAAGAAGAAGCAAAAACATTCATAAAACTTAAAATTGCAACCAGCACGAACAATATCAAACAAGAAACATCTGTTAAATGTTTGAATAGTTATCCTACCCTAAGGCATCTAAGTCTTATATTAAAAATGTCTTGGCTAAGTCATGAGAGGAAAGTAACTATGACTATCTAGTCTTCAACCCCATCAAAGACATGAGAAGGGAAATAATATTTCTTGAGTAAAGAGGAAGTGCAATCAAGAAACTTCCCAAAGGTTCAAGAAGGGACAGAGACAGTGGCTACCTGGGCAATCACCCAAAGTCTCATTTGCTACATTGGGGCAGCCAATTTTGGCTAAGGTGTAGAATATCTGACAGACCACTTTCAGAGACAGGAAAACTTGAAAAATGTTTTACCCTGTCTTGGCAAGGTTTGGCAGTCTTTTTGCTTATATACTACTTGTCCAGTCTGGACCACCATGCATTTTGTCAGTAGTCAAGGCAGAGGCAGTTCTTTGCCCAAAGACCAGTTTTGCCAAGAAGAAACAAGCTCCAAGTAGAGTGTCTTTGGTGCCCAACATTCTCTCAGGAATAGATCAGTGCTGCCAGGACCATTTGCACCTCATACCAACAGAATCCTAAGTTATTTAAATGCCACGTTCTACAGTTCTTTGAAGTGTTTGAAGATTGCCTATATATGCAGAACAGAGTTCCCATGCATCTAAAGAACCTGATTAGTTGTTAGATAAGTATAACAAACATAGATGACTATTGACCTATAATTCATAATATCTATATAGCTTAAAGATTAAGACTTCATATTTAAAAAATTCAACAATCTTTAAACAAATATGCAGCAAATGAAGACAATGACCTCAAAATGTAAACAATATATAAGTATCTTGGTCCCGGGTAGAAATGTATAGTGCAACATGAGAAAGACATTCTAAAAATTGCATCCATATACAAAATATCTTAATCAAAGGTAGAAACATGCATGCTTACAATATGACAAAATAACTTTGCATAGGTCCACAAATATTATAAACAGAATTCTGAGCATATTATATATAACAAATATAATTTGAATTTGTGTCAATATACAAGGATGTATACCAATGTAAATTTTCTATAAATAAAAGCTCATAAGTAATCTCACTATTACTATTATGATTATTGGTAGTAAGCTTGCACTAATCTACATATTATCCCATCCCATTCATTTCCTTTCTTTTTTTCGGAGAGATCCCTGAGCCTACTTCATTTCTACCCTCAACCCTGTACCACTTATAACCATTCCCTAATAGATGTCCCTAACGTTGAGAACAAACTTTGTTGGAGGAGGGGATGTCATTTACTAGAATTACTTCCAGCTGTTATAGGGGTGATATTATTTCTATGGGATCCTGTAAAGATTAAAATAATGGTTAAGTTTCAGGATTGCTGTCTGGTGTAATTGCAGATAGTCAATGGGGTTTTTCTGGAGTTCTTAATTGAAATTTTGGCCAAAATGTACCATCTCAGCTAGCCAAGTTGGAATCATCTTGAGCAGTTTGTAAGCCATATCTGATCTTAAAGTGGTGCTATCAGCATAATGACATCATATCAGCCAGGTGAAATCATTGTTGAGGGGCCCCATCTTCTTCCTGGAAACGTCAAATTTTTACTGCAGGAAAATTTATTGTTCATTGTGGAAAACTTAAGCATTATTCATATAGACATATATTCAATGAAAGGTACCATAGAGACAATAATAAGTATGGGGAGAAGTAATTTTTTTGAAAGCAGAGTTTCGATAATAGGAGACCCTAAATTTATTTTAGGTGAGATTATTAACTACCAGATCTGAATGCAGGACTGTCGATTCCTAGTGTAACCTTTCTTTTCTCTCCATGATGATTATGGTGAAAAGAAAATGATATCTAGCTGTAACTCACACAAGACATGGTATGTAAAAGGCATTTGCATCATTTTTCCTATCATCATAATTAGAACATTTCTGTAAACTCTAATTGCATTTGAGAAAGCAATCACAAGGGTTACTGAGTCAGGTATGAATATTATAAATGGCACTGGCCTTCATGTTGCCAGTGACTAAAATAGCCCAAAATTATAGCTCTAACAATTTAAAGAACCCAAACAGAGTAGTAGAGAAACCACTTTGAGTTGGTGAGTATAACCATACTTCATGGGATTCTATTCTTCTCTAAAGATCACTCAAATGATATTTATGAGTCTGCTTACTAATACTTTCTAATTTGGGGTATTAAAATGCTGTGCTTCATTGTCTAAATAATCATTACATGGGGGAGCTATGGGAGAAAGGTTGTCTGTAAATTATACTGAATTATTAATTGAACTAGGAATCATTTCTATGAACATTTCCACTGGGTATAGTGGTTGCTTTCTGCCATTCATTTTACCTAAAATGTATTTCCTGGCATTACCACCCAAAGGACTTGTCAGCTACTATGCTGCGTACTCAGGATGGTGAAAACTGACCCACTGGTTACATTAACAGGGAGAAAAAAAAGTCTTCCACAATGCACTTAGCTGTCAGCCATATGATCTGAAGTAAATTCAATGAAATTGATTTGTTTTAATTCTTCAGTATTTCTAATTAGTCCCATGCTGATTGCCAGTTAGTAGTCATAGAATTAAATTCATGTTAACCATTTGCTTTCTAATCTTTGTGTTATCAATAGATTGTGATTTCAGAGCTTCCCAATTAGATTGTTATGTCATTGCAGACACATTAAGATTTGTCTGTTTCCCCGTGGCACTCAAAATAGTTCTCAGGACACATACCATGCTCAGTGGGTTGCTAGCAGGCTGGCATCTGGGAGAGAGAGGTAGTGACCTCTCTTACTTCAGTAACAATGAAGATTTACAGGTGTTACCCTCTTCACTGAGATGAAAATTAGAAACTATTATCAGAGAGATGTAGGCGTGTAAGTCTGGAATATCTACAACAAATTAAATAGAACAACCATTGCACAAACATGATGGCTGTGGAAAAATACTGTTGAGGTTGAGTATTGGGAAAGTTACAACTGAAACAAATGACGGTATTTTAGTTAGGGTTTCTCTTGTGATAAAACACCGTGACCAAAGGCAAGTTGGGGAGGCAAAGATTTATCACAATTTAAAGCGTGTAGCTCATCATCCAGGGAAGAAAGGCAAGAAACTCAGGGAAGAACCTGGATGCCAGAACTGATGATAACAGGCTGCTATATCATGACCTGGTAAATCCAAGACCAACCAGCCCAGGTGTTGTACTGTTCACAGTGAGCTGGGTCTTCCTAGGTCAAATATCAGTCAAGAAGATGCCCCACAGCTTTGTCCAAGGACCAGTCTTGTGGCTGTGTCAGGGGAGAGGGGTCTCAATCATTGTTCCTATTCCCAAAGTAATATTATCTTGGGTCAAGTTGACATAAAATTAGCCTGCACAGAAGGGAACAATCCAAGTACATAGACCTGCTTATGACAAGATATGGATGAAGCAATAAAGATGTATTCAAGGGTCACGGTCTTTGTCTCTCCAAACCTGAGTACAGCATCTTACTGAGTTAGATGCCAGTTGCAATAACTTAGTATAGTGTTTGTTAAATATAGATGTGTATTTAGTTATAGTCACATGAACCGGTTAAACCCAGCAAGTAGAATGCAGGAAGTGTTTTTCTAGATGACTATGATAAATAAATGGTACAGTGTATTTCTCTCACCAAAGGAATGGATATTTTTATTTGAGTTAAACTTCATCTAAAAGAAAAGTTGCTGGTGGGTAAAAAGGATGGGAGGTAGAGAGAAAGGAAGAATAAACATTTAAAGCAAAGGACAGCAAAGGCTGGACCAGCCTAAATAGGGTAATAATCCTGCTTCCTTCTAGTTTAACTTATAAGGGACCATTATATATATGTCCTATCTACCTGAAGCTACATGTATGCCTGTGGCTCAGGTTCAGAATTAGATAAAATACCACCAGAAAAATAGATGAGTTTAAGTAGCGTCTTGATATTAAAAAAAAATTCCTACAATTAAGAATGAAAGGTATATATGCTAGAGTCCTAATTACAGGGTAGCCATGAAAGGCTGGGCTTTACTATGGGATGTTGCAATTCAGTGATAGGAGTGATACGTGCTATAGAAAAGGTGTGCAGGGAGCACTCTCTAAGAGTGCATCTTATCAAAGGTTTCGTTGTGTTATACAAGTTAAAATTAAACAAGCCTAAATAACTTTCTTAAAGCAAAGAGACCACAAAGCCAAAGGAAGTTGTTTCTCAACTGTATATGTATCTATTTCATGAACTGTTAGTCGTTATGGTGTTTCATCCTCAGATTTTCTTCACTCACCAGTGTATCCGTTTTCATATAAGCATGGAAATCTAAATGCATATTTTTGTGTTTGTCAAAAGGTTTGTCTGTTTTGGAGATGATCAAGGTAAATGCTTTCCTGACATCTGATAGATCACTATTTGATCAGAAATTTCTCTACCCAAGACTATAGAGCAGTGGTTCTCAACCTGTGGGTAACGATCCCCTTTTTACAAGGGTTGTGGTATTTACATTATGACTCATAACAGTAGCAAAATTAAAGTTCGGGGATAGCAATGCAAATATTTTATGGTTGGGGGGTCACTACAACATTAGGGACTGTATTAAAGGTTTACAGCACTAGGAAGGTTGAGAACCACTGCTTTAGAGAAAGCAACTTGTTCCAGTTCTGCAGTGCTACAGCTTGACTTCGCTGTATTTCCAGTAAGCATTCCATGATTGGTATCACCTTAAGCTAAACTGAGTAACTGAAAGCAATCACAAAGTACTCTAAAGAAAGGGGTAATTTTGTGTGTACAGAGCTTTAATCTGTCTTTGTTATTATTGTATGCTTGTGGGGTATACTTCAGCTCTCACAGATTTTTTTTTAGATTTTTGTTTAGATAAATGCATTATTCCATTAAATTTTATGTAATAATAATACAGAGATTTCTTCTATTCCTTCCCAGCTTTTGACCAATGGTAATCATGTAAAAAATATAGTAAAACAAGAAACAAGATAATGATATTAGCTTAATTGATGGAAAGATAGATAGGTAGATGATAGATACATACATAGATAGATACATACATAGATACATAGATAGACCTAGACCTAGAGGATAGATTATGATAGGTGATAGATAGATAGACAGACAGACAATGGATATATGGATATATATGGGACACTTTTGCTGCTGTGATATAATACACCAACAAACAGAAAGTAACTAAGGGGAGAAAGCATGTCTTGTTGTTGTTTAACTTAGAGTTCCAGAGGATGGAGACCATCAGGGCAAGACAGATATGGCGGCATCAGGAATGAAATAGTGGGAAGCTGGTTAATCACATTGTCTCTACACACAGGATGCAGTGGGAGAAGAGTGAATTGAGGGTAATTATAAAACTTTAAAGCCCATCCCCAGTGATGTACCTCTTCCAGCAAGGCTCCTTCTTCTAATCTTTTCATAACCTTCCCAAACACTGTCACTAACTTGGAAACAAGTGTTCAAACATGGGAACCCATGGGGGATATTTCATATTCAAAGTACAACAGTAATAAATCTGGTGTGAATTTGGATATATACCTCTCATACATTCATCCTTTCTTGTTTTGATGCCACTGCTTTAGCTATTGTAGCTCTAACAAGCATTAAACGTTGGCAGGAAAATCTATTGTCATTTAAATGAAAAATTTCAAAACTGTTAGGCATCAACTCTTCCAATATAAATAATTCATATAACTACATATTTGTTTTCACTTATTAAGGAAATCATGTATGGCTAAAATTAACTTGTATTTTATTTGTAAATTAAATGAAAAGAGAAAAGACCTCCAAGAGTTAATTTAATCTCTCTTTTTTTTTGCTTTTATTGTTAAAATTGCATTTTGGAGCCTCAATTCTTAATGCTCCTTTTGTAATCTTTATTCAAGTCTTTTCTTAAAGATCCCAGTAAGGTTGCTCAATTTTTCTCGCATAGATTCTGCTGATTTTTAAAATGCTCTTTGTGTGAATTATTAAACACAGAAAAGTGGTCTGCTTTTCTCCAAAGATTTCCATGTGTCGCTTCTTCTGCTCCTTAACAGCATGGTTCAAAAAAAAAATGGCTGTTAGAGGGTTAATGGTGAGGCGAAAAAATAAGGAATAACTGATCATCTTTGACGGGAACTCTGGATCTTACTTGTATTCATGCTCAGAGGTGTTCTTGCTAAAGCAGAGGATGAATTTCTAACTAGGCTAAATGACCTCAGAAGATTGCTTGGGAACGATGGTTTCCAAGAATAAGTTATCTCTACCCAAGGCATTCTCTTTCCTCCATCCTTTTTCCTTGTATGCCCATTAGAATACGAAAGAGATGAGACAGAATATACCACCAGCATCTCAGAGGAGGAAGTGAATGATGTGAAGTGGAAAAGAAACAGGAGAATTCATAAAAACCACATTCTCAACATAAAAACTTCTGAGGAAATGTGATGACAAGGATGGTGATGCATTTTCCAGTCATGGATGACCAGTGAGACATTCCCGGGGCATTCAGAAGTCCTGCAACATCCCTACAAAAGGAAATTTCTCACCTTTCTGCATTTCTCTTGTGGTGTCTGGAATTTTGACATAGATTTCTTAAGGAAGGAAAGAACAAAAATCAGAATCATACACTATACTCACATACAGCGTCTTGGGTTTTCTAGCAATTACACCTGTACATATATATTCAGGTGTTAATCCAGTTGGAAGAATTCCGAGCTTTTTACAAGAAGGCTTATATGACCAACAACAGTGGGGAATGATATAAAACCAAAATTCAAGAAATTAACTTTTCTTTCATGCTTATGTTAGAAGCTGTCCACAAATAATGACAAGCTCAAGAAACCATTTTATCTGTGAGACAATTGTGGAGAAAATTTCAAGTATACATATAGTAAGTCACTAATGAATACTTGGCCAAGAAGTATATCTAATGTCATTTATATCATTTCTATACAGAAAACTCCAATGCTATGGTAGGAATATAGAAGCTGTAATGAAATATCTGATGCCGTGTGTTGACTACACTACAAAGGAATAACCCTGGAAGCAATGGTGTTTTCATCTCGTGCATAGCAAGGGAAGGACTCACAAAATCTGCACGGCGAGAAAAGAGCAAGTTGAAAAACTGTGAACTCTTACTTTTGCTTCCAAACATACATTTCCAGTAGGGTGTAAAAAACTGTATATAGTCAGATTTAGTCGTCCTCTACAATTTCGTCCTTTCCCATTATTTCCTTTCAGTGGTAAATCACGTCAGTCCACCATAAACATGTTTAGAAGACTTAGTGGTTATCATTACATAAGCAACCAAGAAGCCTTGCTCTTAAGTGGGAATGCACTCCTGTTTATCCTTCTATAGCTGCTTCTGCCACGTAAATCTCACAACCCGGCTCACTTACCTCATCTCCAGACACATGTGGTCCTCTGGTAATGCAGTTTTCAGTTCCGCTTCTGGGTGGTGGGTTCACACGTCTATGCTCTCTGAAAGGTCTATGGTCCTCCAGATGTCTTTCCTAGTTGCTAAACTAAATGGACAGGTTAAGGGGAAAGCCATGTAATATGTCCCTAGTTCAACATTACCAAGGAGAACCCTCTCTTATGTCTCATTTATATCATTTGGGTGAATAAAGTGGGTGAGTTGTACACACACATGTAAGGATGCACATACGTGAACCTAAACTCTT
Source organism: Arvicola amphibius (assembly GCF_903992535.2). Taxonomy (NCBI): domain Eukaryota; kingdom Metazoa; phylum Chordata; class Mammalia; order Rodentia; family Cricetidae; genus Arvicola; species Arvicola amphibius. The sequence continues at coordinate 88,956,548 of NC_052048.2, forward strand.
CTATGGCTCCTCACCTTACACCCTTGAGTTAGGGTGTCTCATTTAACCTGGAGCTTGGAAGTTTGTATCTAGAATATCATCACACAAGCCAGAATGATCCTTCTGGTGTCATCTGCCAGCACTGGGGCCACAGGTGTGTCTGGTCAGGCTCTGTTTATGTGGTGCTAGAGATCATGCTTGCAATCCTCTGAGCCATCGCCCCATCCAACCTCTTCATAGTCTTACATAAGTTCTTCATGTAGTTTAAAGTCAATGGGATTTTTATGTTCCATCTTTACCCCCTTGCACCATGCCATGTTAGGCTATTTCTGACCATTTGGGTTAAAGGCAGTTCACACTTGACTTTAACCATATTTGTAGGTAGAGCTTAGAGGGGTTGATTTGTGGAGTAACTGATACAGCTTGATTAGCCAATATTTTTAACGCCTCTACATACAGGAAGGATATGCTTCTCCCAAATGTTTCATGATGTTCATATATTTTTGTCGGGTTCTTAGTGATATTTTTTCCTTTGAGTTTTGTCATAGTTATGAAAGTTTTCAGTCTCTTCTAATGCTTACATAAATAAACTATAACTTTCTATAAATAGCCCTTTTTATAAGCAATATATATTAATCAAGAATAAAATTTTATTTTTTCATTTCTTCTCTCTCCCATTCTTTTAATCCACCTCATCTTAATTGACTTTTGCTGGTAGGTGATAAAGGGATTGTTATCAATACTACTTCCCAACATTTGCTTAGTGTTAGCATTCTAACATTCTAAGTGCTTAATATTCTTTCTGTGAGCACAATCCCTATACTTGTTATACCTCACTTGCATAATTAAATTAGTTTGGTGACATTTGACTGCAGACCTGGTTTTAATTTCCAGTGAGGTAATGGTTTAGAAATGGCTTCTGAAGAATTTTTTAACTTAACTCTCCGATGTTTGTACTAAGTCCCAAAGGAAAAATTCTACTAAAGGAAAAATTTCAATGATCATCCTAAGAGATTACATAGATTTTTTTAAAATTCCCATTCCTATCTGATAATACTGGTCAGTGTTACTAGGGGAGAAAGGATGCTTTTTAGTAACATGAGGAATTTTAAAGGCAATAACAAGGTTAATAATAATATTACATTAATATAATATAGTAAAAATAAGCATCAGAAATAGTTTACTACTATATTTCAAGCCCTGTCATTTACTATATAAGCTAATTACTAATATTTTCTGCTAAATGGAGACCAAAGGAGACTGAAGGTCTTATAAGAATTATAAAGAGAAGTAGACATTTATAACCATTTGGTAAAAAAGTATGTATTCAACAAAAGATACTTATTTTGACATCATACATCTTAACAGTTGCTAGTCAGTTTTGATGCAAAACTGCAGCTAGTTGCTTAAATTTTAAGCTTCAAGATCAATAACGACATTAAAACTGTGTGTTTTGTCTATGTTCCATGATTTGTCTATTAATATCTTTGTCTTTTCTTTGTCTCCTGGATTTTTCTTTCTTTTCTTCCTTCCTTCCTTCCTTTCTTCCTTCCTTCCTTCCTTCCTTCTTTCTTTTTTCTTTTTTTCTTTCTTTCTTTGATCTGAGCCTCCCCATCATGAGATTGTTGAACTATGTGTGTGTTAACTGTGGTATAACTTTATGTGTTTATTTTTGTGAATGTTTTCTCTCAGCCTTGCATATATCATTCTTTATTACATTTATTATGTTTTATTAAAGTAATATGTATTCGGATGGAGGTACAGTTTGAGGAATATGCACAAGTTTGAAGAATGTGCACAATCTGCTTACATCTACAGTCTGCATCCAAATCACAGAGATGAGAAAACATTTCTGAAGCTTAGAAGCCATCTTTCTCCCATCCAGCTCCATAACATCTGAGTGTAGCTGCTCCCCTGAATCCAAACATTGCAAATGAGTATGCCCTTGTGTTTTCTTACTTCGAATAACCTCACTTACACAAAACGCTTTTTTTTAGATTGATGTTGATAATGTGGAAATTTGTCTTGTTAGACATTTTAGAATGATTAGTTCTTTGAATAATTAAATCAATTTAGAACTTAATAAGTAAATGGAGAAAATATAGCTTTACAATGGTCAGAGGAAGAAAGAACTCTTAAGCACTTAGTTTAGTTGTAATATCATTAGGCAGTTGTTTCTCCTAAACAATTTTTTAAATAAAAGAGGAAAAAAATTCTGATAACCAATATGTTTCTGGTTCTCAACCATAATTCACTTGACTTTTACTTCTATCTAGCTGCCAAAAGATTTGTGCAGTTGATTTTACATGATGTGTTTCACATCTTAATCTCTGCACAACGCCCCCATCTTCCATCATTCCTTGGCTCCTAGTACTTTAGTCTCCTGTTTGCCTCCCTTACTTGCATCCTATTGTCCCTGACGTCTATTTTACAGCCATTTGCCTTCTACCCAGTGCATCCCAAAGGAATAATATGGCCTTCAAAACATTCTTGTGTCTGGAGCATAAAACAAAGTACCACAAGATCATCATTAACAAGAGGAATAGAAGCTATTGGAAACATTACTTACGTGTGTAATTGCCATAATGTAATTATAGAAATAGGATGGATTAAGAATTCCTGTAATGCAGCTTAGACTGTATGAGGCAGAACAGATTGAAATTAGGAAGCAAAAGCAGAGCAGGAGGTGAAATATGCAGTGGTGGCTGGGACATACAGATGGGTTGTGTGAAAGCCGGAGGACCAAAAGTTGCTAATGGGTCATCTGGGTGACCACTTGTGATGTAGAAATTGTTCCCATTCAAAAAAGATTGACAAAACGTTTAAGAATAGGCAAAGGAGAGCAGGTAAGTAGGGGGGTTAGTTACATAGGCTCTTCAGAAATAATAGGGTCATATTAAACAGAAAAATGCTTGAATTCCTTCTGTTATTATTGGGGTGTCAAGGGAATGTGAGAAAGGAGTTGATTTTGGACAAATCACTGCTAATGAAAGATTTAAAATGAAAAGGACTGAAGAAAAGTATTATCTGTGCCTCAACTGAGACAAGAAATATTGTTGCTGTTATCTCGTAGGAGCCTCCTCTCTATTACCTCTTCCTAATACACGAGTATTAAATGGGTGACCCACTCTGTCCAGATTCCATCCGCATGCCTGAGTGACAGGTTAAGTAAAACACTGCATATATGCTAGTTTCATACATACATGATGGCAGATGGTGCAGGAAAGTTGTTTTCACCTGCTGGTGTGGGAACCGCGGCGTCTTCCAAATTGTTTTCCTTCCAGGTGGGCCCTCTCTAATTCTTCCCGATGGCAATTTTACATCTTAGAGTTTCGAAATGCCTGTTATGCACATGCAATCTTTTATTCTTGCTAGGAAAATTTGCTTTCAATTTTCTGGAAGAGCATGTAGTTTCTGTAAATTCCTCCGCTCTCACAAAGATAAAATTTGGAATAACTGTAAAACAATCTTTACATTTCTCCTTCAAGATTCAGAGAGGAGGAGCCCTTTCTTCTTCAGGATGCATTGTTATCTTTCTCTTCCCTTGATTCAGCTGCTGATGGAATACTTACTGTCAAGCGTTCTTATTCCCTTGATTCTGTAGCTGACCGAATACTCACTTATCTGCTCACTGATGTTCCCTCTTTCAACTCTAATCATTCCTGTTTTATTTAATTTCACTTATATTTCCTGATACAAAACCCTAAAATTAAACTTAGGCTGACCAAGAACTTACTACTTCACCGGATGAGAAATCTTGCCTTCTCCCCTCTACATAAGGAAGAAGCAGCGAGCAACTTCTTTTAAATGAGGCACTCTCTTCCATCATTCCTTGGCTCCTAGTACTTTTGACTCCTGACATATAATAAATTTGCCCTTCCATTCTAGTCAAATATCCTTAAAGTAACAGTTGAGTTAGGCTCACCATGCATCTCGTGAGCTTCTGTAAGCTCAAGTCTGATAATCGTGTAGATAGCATGTATGAAACTCTTTTAAAATATCCTATAAGTTATGAATAATGGTCTTATTGTTTGAATTCTCATCAGACCATTAGTGTAAGGTTCAAAATAGCAAACCTCTATCTCATTCTATTAAAGGAAGTCAAGAAAGGAAGCATTACAATATGGCAAACCTTCCTTCTGGTCTTTTGGCATGGGGTCTTGGTTTCCTCCTGATGCCCCATCATCAGAAGGAGGAAATTCAGTATACTATTAGTGTCTCACATCATTGTGTTAATCAAGATATCATTAAAAATAATGTATATTATGAAAATAATGTGTATATATACCATTTAATAATGTATATAGATACATTTTTTCATCATATATATGTATACATAAATGTGAAACTGGGAATGTGGTTCAATGGTAGAACACTTGTCATGCTGAGATTGAGATTGTGATCCTGAAATTGATCCCCAATATGTAAAAAGGAATTTTTAAGTTACCATGCACAGTTGTGAATGCATGTGACCTCAGGACTCATGAGTCTAATTCTAGAGGGCTACAAGGTTGAGGCCAGCCTGAAACACCTGCCTCAAAATTTTAAATAGGTCCATGAACTATTAAATAAGTACATGAACTAATAACCATGTATTTAATGAGAAAGTGAATTTCCTACAAGAGACTGCAGCACCTGTGACACTCGTGAGGCTTATTTGGCAAATTGAGAAATCAGTCAAATCCACTATGCAGCAATAGAAAGATCAAAGCCCTAGCTGTTCAATTGTATTTTGCCTTCCCAACATTTGTGTTATCATCCTGTGTTCCTGGGGGACAAAAAGGTTCAAGGGACTTCAGACAACTATTCTATCATCTCTTGTGTTGCTAATAGTGAATAAAAGAACTTTGGAAAGGGAATCAGGAAGATGACAATAGATGCCCAGACATATCACCCACTGGCTCCAACATGAGACAGGCTCCTGCAGCAGCAGAAGCGAACCTTGAAGCAGAGCTGTGGCATGGAGCATGATAGATGAAGTGTTCACATCACAGTTTGTAGAGATTTCTCTTTGGCCTTTAATGAGCTACTGCTGAGAGTGGTTTTGTTATCTCCACTGGAGCCTCAGAATAGGCGCTGCGTGGTCAGCAAAAGATTAATACAACACAAGATGTGAAAAGTGGATGTTTTAGACTAATTCTCTGTATCCAAGCCACATTTGTGAAGGGATGGGTGTAATAAAAGTGGGGTAATGAAGATGACATCTTTTACAACAAAGTGGACATAGGAAACACCTCTCAGTGTATTGGCACACAACATACTCTGAATGACTGGCATATATTCTTCCTGTTTGAAGCATTTGAATCACTGACTACAGATTACTTTGTAACTTTAAATCCTTGTTGGCTAATTTTATAGATCAATTTGATTGTACTACAGCATCCCCAGGAATATCTGAAAGCATTAGACAAGTGATGTTCTGGCTCCAGGCAGCTGAGTACAAGTTGCCCTCTACTTACAGGAAGTCAGTTCAGGTACTTGACCAATTGCATAATGCACACTTGGCTACCGCATCACTCAGCCTCTCTATTCTAACATGACTCACTTACCACCATCTCAGATGCACCCACAGTGCTAGCTAATCAAATGTCTGGTAACTAACTCTTCTCAAGCTATCATGAAGAACCAGCATTGAAAGCTGTTCTATTGAATGATTTCAAAGCCCTTTTCTTTCCACCCCAACTCCTTTCATGCCCTCCAACTCCCTCCCAAATTCTTGATTACTTTGTGTTTTTGTGTGTGTTTGTAGACACAAATCTCTTGAATCTATTAGTTCAAAAACTAAACAGTTTTGCTAATATTTCAAAGCACCCTACACATACATTTCAATGAAGAACTATATTCAATCAATGGCTACTAAAAGAGGAAGTGTTTTCTCCAGGACATGTGGTCTAATCCCAAGTGGTCAGCCCTAATTATATGTTCATTCTTTTTGTTCAAAAGGTTGACTCTACATATGCAAACAAACAAAACTGAGATATGGAAGAGTATGAATTAGTAAATGCTGATAGGAGAAGGAAGAAAAGGAAAGAAAGAAATTGGGGAAGGCAGGCAAGGTTGGGAAGGGGAAGTTCAGAGAAGGGATCTCAAGGGAAGTGAAAGGTAGAGAAGGTTAGGGAGAGGAAGGGAATGGAAGCAAGGGAAGGGAGGGCAGGGCAGGGCCAGGGAAGGAAAGGGAATGGTAAGGAGAGGGAGGGAGGGGAGGGAAGAAAAGGCAAGGGAACGGAAAGGAAGGGGACAGAATGGAATGGAAGCATTTATTGCTTCATAAAACCCCTTTCTTCAGTCAGTGTTAGTGATAAGATCTTACCTTCAGGAGTTAACAAGCCCATGCCTTGTGTTAAACTGAGTGTAGCAAACATGGTAATAATCTTGAACTCTGATACGGGTGAACTTGACAATCAATGTAGAATATTCCAGGTTTGCTTTAAACTGAATATTTGAAACATTTGAGCAAAGCTCTGCTTCTAATCCAAGTAGAAACCTCTTCTTTCAAAGATTTTTCCTCAGTATTTATTACTTCCAGTGGTAAAACCCATAATCACATAAAGTGACAGTGTTCCAGGTTCACTGGGAAATATGTAGGAGCAAGCCAAGCACCATAGTGCACATTTGTAATTCTAGGACTTAGGAGATGGAAATAGGAAAGCAGAAGTTCAAAGCCATTCTCAACTATGTAGAGAGTTCAAGGCAAGGCAGGGCCTCATAAGACTGTGTTTCAAAAAGAATATGCATAGAACTAAAGGAGAATTCTCAAAAAGGAAGCTTAAGTGGTCTTTACTATTATTCTGTGTGTCTAGATATGATTACCAAAATGCTAGTAGAAGTTCTGGTATCTGAAGAACTTAGTACTGAATCCATATAACTAAAAGTGATCCACTTTATCAATGAGACTCACTTTGGAGAGACATTATTCCTAAGTCAATTACCTTTCTTAATAGCTTAATAACAAATTATAATGTCTCAATATTGAAGTATATACCAACCCTGTCTACTACAGTTTTCCCAGTAATATAGTCAGGTGTATGATAATATTTATCTTCCGAATCAGAAAACTAAAGTTAACACTGTAGGTGTCATCAATTGCACAAGGCCAATGAACTGGTAAGCAGACAAATTGGAAATAAATCACAGAGCCGCCTTAAATTGTTCTTTATGTCATATCATGGACCCTGAGCATCTGCTCATGAGGTAGTAAGGACCTACCTAAAAGGAGGGTAATATGACTAATTACAGACTGAAAAATCAATGTCTTCCCATTAAATGGCACATACATTCATATAATCATTCATCAAGCATACTTTAGCTTCTATGCTTTGTACCAACTCTTAAACATGCTGTTTATCAAAAAAATGCATGCATCACCGTTCATGGTGTCCATTTAAGTATTAAATAATGCAGAAATTTGTAGTCAGTGAACTAGTTACATTTTTGATAGGTCTCTTCTTCTTCCCCATCAAGGTCTTTGCTGGTTTCATTTTCTCACCCAATTAGAACACTTGTGTCCTTAACTCCTTAATGTTTAACTTTCACACAGAATTCAAATTTCATCTTCTTAACAAAATCTCTCCTGAAAACCCCCACCCTTCTCAGATAATTAATTCAGTTACCTTTGTATGATGTGTTTGTATTAATTACCCGAGAAAGGTACCTGATGCCACTCAATGAGGAGCTTCTGCCTAAATAATTCTCTTTGTTTGATCATTCCCGAACTAAATGCCAAACCTTTGGACAGTGAGTTCTGGGAATGATTTATTTTCCTCTCAGTAAAACACCAAAACCTTTGATCCATAGAGACGTTAAGTAAAATTGAGGGGTTTCAGTGAGGTGTTCCTGAAAGCCAACCATATGTTAACAAACTTGCTCCAATCAAAAGGAACCTCTTGGTTATTACATGAATATAGTGGCCATCCTTACACATCTGGTCTCTCCTCTTGTCAAATTTTGAATCTCCAACCTTACTCGCCACTATTTAATATCAGTGAAAAGAAGTTCATTAATTTACAATGACCTTTAGTCCCCCTAATAATGAGTGTCAACCCTGGGATTTGACGAGAAAGCAGATGGTTGCTTATTAACAAGGATTTTCTTCAGGATGACATATTTTTCAGTTGCGTTAAAATGAAATCCCTAAAAGATAACAATCTACATACCAAACTGTTCATGTAATTTGTTTGTTTGCTTATTTTTGCCAAGAGCAGTGGGCTCAAAACTGGAAGATAATTCTTTTTTTCTCCAATATTCTTTTTTTTCTTCTTCATGAGACTCTGTAGTCTTGTATCTTGTTGAGATTTGATGGCAAGCTCACAGGTACCATATTAAAAATTAATCAGAGGCACTCAGCAGAGCTTGGATTTAGGATAATAAGTCAAACCCCAAATGACGTGTTTGCAGATTTGGAATTTAGAGAAATATAAGTAAGATTGAGGGTCTAGTGGCAGGTAAGACGGAGTGGGAGTGGAGACTGGCCTTTCGTGGGGCTGGCTAGTACTCATAGATATTAATCACTTTTATATGTTACATTCCTAACTGATGTTATTCTTACCAGTTACACTATAATTGAATAAAAAAAACCCGATATCTAAGATGTCAGGTTCCAATATTCCATGGTGCATTTGCTCAAGGAAGTTTACACATACAGTTCAGGTCATTCGGAATGATAGATAATTAGGTAAACTCCATGGTGCCTAATGGTATGCAGGGCAGCAAATATGCAGCATAGAAGGTTCCATGGGGTTATAAAAGCAGAATAGGATTGTGGAAAGTGAGCATGTGGATTTTAACTAGTCAATTAACCACTATGCAATTTAGTTCATTTATCGGGAAAGTTCTTTAAAACAGGAGGGAAGATAATTGGCACTGTAGTTCTTTGTCAATATCCTAGAGAAATCGAGTCTGTTTTCCCTGAATTTTGTGCCTGTCACTGTGCTGAATAGGAGGACATTGGGAGTTTTTAGCACATGTTCTCATGCATATAAGCATAGCATGGCTGGACTGGTCAGTATTTGCAGCCAGTTAGGACCTCTTGGAGAGCCTCAGAAAAGATCTGCATTATGTATGCATTCCTAGCATAGAAGTATATATCTCGTAGAATTTGGCTCATGAGGAAGTGGGAGAGATCCTAGGTCAGGACTTTGATGTCCTCCAGAATAGAAATGCTTGGATTAAAGGCTGATGGATAACTCCCCTGGGTTTTAATATGAGAGACAATTCACAAGTGAGGCATGTCAAACCAAAGTGATCACATTTTGCTAAGCTTTGTGGTTAACCTGTGATAATGTAAACACCATTTACTCCATGTTAGTTCATTTGTGCATAGGAAGAACTGAATAACAAATGTGTGAATGGGATAACAAATGGAAAAACCACTTTTCCTGCTTCCCATCCACACTCAGCAGCCTAGGGAAGGAGCTGTTTGACAATTCTTCTACATATTCCCTTAAGGTGAGAAATCCCTCCATTATCAACAGTATTCATATTCTTAAAAACACCTCTATCCTCTACCAAATGAAGCTTGAAATATAAAATATTTGCTAGAGTTCCCATATCATACAAACTCCCTGGGACTTCAATATTCTCCAAATTTCACACATTGTAAATTCCAGATGTTAAAAATGTTAGAGAATGTCAGACCTAAATAGATGATTGGTTTCTCTTTGGCTTCAGTCTGCCTTGGGGTTGGGAATGAAATGAGCTGAGTACCATCAGAATCAGGATAGGTGTGTCCACTGGAAACTGAATTCCTTGGAATTTGACAAACCTGTGATAACTGCTTTGATGAGTAAGTATACTTACTGGAAAGAAGTATTCGATCTCTATTAGGGAGACTCCTCTTAACTGTTCCAGCCCAAGTTCATGTCTAATGGATGTGCTCTCTGACGACATCTTTGAAATTAAAACACTTATTCTACTTTCACAGGAAATGCTCTGGCCACTGTGTGGGCTCTCTTGGGTTTCTCGTTTCTTTGCTGTGCTGTGAAAAACTCACTCTGTATATGCGTTCCAAGAGAGGCAATGGTGGAAATATTTGGTCAATATATTCACACTTAAGACTTTATCCAATGAATCCTTTCTCAATGGTCACTATATGTTGAAATAAAAAGCAGAGCAAAGACTAAAACTATGAGCACAATTCCATATTCTTACTGCATATTGTAAGTGGCATGCTTATATTTCCAGCAAAATATAGTACCATTTTTGTGGTGGTTTTAAAGAAAATGACCCCTAAAAAAATGGCACTGTTAGGAGATGTGATTTATTGGGGAAAGTATGTCACTGTGTGGATGGGCTTTAAGGTCCTTTGCTCGAGCTATGCTACGTGTGGCACACAGTTTACTTCCTGTTACCTGCAGATCAAGATGTAGAACTCTCAGCTCCTTCTCCAGTACCATGTCTGCCTACATGCAACCGTGTCCTGCCAAGATGATAATGAACTAGACTTCTGAAACTATAGCCGCAGTTAAATATTTTCCTTTGTAAGAGTTGCCAATGTCATGGTGTCTTTTCATAGCAATAGAAACCCTGAATAAGATATGTTTCTTATTGCATGTTCAGTTAGTTGATGTATGATTAACTCCCCCTATACCGCAGATAAGCTTGGTTATAGAAAGGAGAGAGAGCGGAAGTTGTTAAGGTGGGTTCTGTGGACTTTTGAGGGATCCTTCACACTTCTTATCTTCAGCTAACTTACTGCTGTGTTGTTAATACGCCTCACCTATTCAACTAAGGCCTCTCAAGCAAAAGCAAATAAATAGCCACCATCATCAAACTTACCTTTGTAACCTGCTTCCCAGTGTGGAGTGACTCACTCTCTGTCATGATTAATGTTGATTGTCCACTTGTCAAGCTCTGGAGTTGCATAGGAGACAAGAAGTCAGATATACCAAGAGGGAATGTTTAACTCAGACTAGCCTCTGGGTCTGCCTGTGATGACTTATCCTGATTAGAAAAACTGAAAGTGAGAAGGTCCACCATAGAGTAAGGAAGTGATACTTCCACAGCTCCGGTCCTGGGCTTCAGAACATAAGGAAGCTATTGGCACATAACTACTCGCCTCTCTCTCCTTCTTGAACAACAACAAGGTGTGGCCAGGGGTTCAGGATCTTCCTTTTTGACATCTCTATTATGGTGAACTGCACCCTGCATCAACTCTGATCCAAGAGAAACTTTACCTTTCTTGAGTTTATTTCATCAGGGTATTTTCTCATGGTCACAAGAACAATGATGAAGATACCCTCTGATCAGCATTTGCAGTGATGAGACAGCACATTACTTTACGTCACATTGGAAAGTCTTTGAGCAAATGTTGTAGTCACAAGGGTCACAGAATAATTATCCTATATCCTTCACCTAATTAACCAAACACTTGCTCATATTAAAGATAATGCTATACTTTGAGGAGCTCTCATGTTCTTATAGGAAGCCTCTGTGTACACTTGTGCATCTAACACCCAGTTCGTCCACAGAACCTTCCATCAAATCTCATGCCCTAATGTCAATGTTCCCTCTTAAAATCACTTAACTCATCATTCTCCTTTTATATTTTGATAATTATCTGCACCCATGTACTCTTATTAAGACTATCTTACTTAATGCATGCCTCTAAAGACTATTGGGAAAGGTATTTGGCCATATTTCAGCATAGAAACTATTTTGCCCAAAAGATAATAGACAAATATTTAGTGTATATATTAATGGCTAGTTTTAGAAAATATTAATTGTAACAAAAAGGCAAGAGGCTGGAACACTGTGAAATACTGAAGCATGGAGTCGGGGGATCTTTTGCAGAATAAGAAATATTTTAGTAAAATCTTAAGGAGGAAAATTAGAACAATTATCAAGAAGCTGTTGAATTCTAGTTTTAAACTATGGTGATCTGATAAGATACATGGAGTTATTTTTTTTTGTATTTGTTGATGCTTATTTTGTTACCAAGTATGTGGTCAGTTTTTGAGAAGGTTCCATAAGGTGCTGTGAAGAAGGTATATTCTTTTATGTTTGGATGGAATAGTCTATATGTCAGTTAAGTACATTTGAGTCATAACATCTGTTATTTCCCTTATTTCTCTGAAAGCTGGTACAGTTCCTTTGGAGGCCAGGGTGGCGATTTCTCAGAAAATTAGGAGACAACCTTCCTCAAGACCCAGTACCCACTTTTGAGTATATATCCAAATGATGCTCAATCGTACAAGGACATGTGCTCAACTATGTTAATAACAGCATTGTTTGTCATAACAAGAACCTGGAAACAACCTAAATGCCCCTCGACCGAAGAATGGATAAGGAAAATGTGGTACATTTACACAATGGAGTACTATACAGCAGAAAAAAATGATGACATATTGAATTTTGCAGGCAAATGGATGGAGCTAGAAAACATCATTTTGAGTGAGGTAACCCAGACCCAGAAAGACAATTATCACATGTACTCACTCATAAGTGTTTTTTAAACATAAAGGAAAGAAAACAAGCCCACAAATCACAATCCCAGAAAACCTAGACAACAATGACGACTGTAAGAGAGACATGCATGGATCTAATCTACATGGGAAGTAGAAAAAGACAAGATCTCCTGAGTAAATTGGGAGCATGGTTGAAGGGGAGAGGAGAAGCAGAGAGGGGAGCAGAGAAAAATGTAGAGCTCAATAAAAATCAATTAAAGAAAAGAGCCATTTATTTTGAGAAAGTAGCAATGGTACATTGGAATCACATTGACAGTTTGGTACATTAACAGGTCTTAATAACTTGTGTTAGTTAAATCAGTCCTAGGAAGGTATGAAAGTTTTATAAAGATACTCAGATGGTTTCTGGAAAGAGAATAAAAAGCCAGAAAATCTTATTGCCCTGGGAGGGCTCATGTTCAATGTCTATACTGCATCTCATCATTTATGCCTACAGCTTGAACTAGCCTACCCAGGAATTCAATGAACTGCCACCTAATAGGGACCTTAATCTGTTACTTTCCCATTATCTCAAGCACTGAACAAGAGAAAAGTCATAACCTAACCAGCAATTTAGTTGCCATAGAAAGAAAGAAAGAAAGGAAGGAAGGAAGGAAGGAAGGAAGGAAGGAAGGAAAGCAGGAAGGAAGGGAGGGAAGGATGGAGTAAGGGAGGGAAGGAGGGAAAGAGGGAGAGAGGGAGGGAAGAAAAGATATTAGGAACAAAGGAAGGAAGAATGGATCTTAGACTGAGTCTTCTTTTGGATACTTTAGATCTCAAGAGTTTTAATTAGACTTCCTGGTCCCTAATTTAATCAAACATTTATTAGTCTAGACCTGAAGACTTAATTTTATTTTATTTTTTATTACTTTGTTACTTAAAAAATACCAATCCAAACTCCCATTCCCCTCCCACTTCCCCCACAGATCCTCTCACCCCACGCCCTCAATCCTAAGAGAGGTAAATGCACCCAACCCTGTGTAAAGTCCAAGGCCCTCCCTACAACATCTAGATTGAGCAAGGTATACATCCAAAGGGAATAGGATACCACAAAGCCAGTAAATGCAGTAGAGACAAATTATAGTGTCACTATCAGTGGCCCCTCAGTCTGCCCCAGCTGTCAACCCCCTTCAGAGGGACCTGTTTGTTCCCATGCTCATTCACTCCCAGTCCAGGTTGGAGTTGGTGACCTCCCATTAGCTCAGGCAAACCGTCTCAGTGGATGAACCAATCATGGTCTTTAACTCCTTGCTCATACTCTCACTAGTTCCACTCTTCAACTGGATCTTGGGAGCTCAATCCAGTAACATCTTAATTGAGGGAGCCATTATGGAGTTAGCAAAAAACCTGGCTCTAGAAAAATACCCAGGAATCTACAAGGATGACTCCAGCTAAAACCCTAATCAATAGAGGAGAGGGTGCCTGAACTGGCCTTGCCCTGTAGTCAGACTGATGATTATCTTAAATATCACCATAGAACCTTCGTCCAACAACAGATGGAAACAGAAGCAATGACCCACAACCAAAGATTTAATTTTAATTGTTAACACCTACTGACAACCAAAATATGGCATTTGAAAAAGAATTATATAGTCAGAAAACTATGTGTAGAGACAAAGTCAGCTGTGTACGTCCAGGATTATGGTCACTCAACCAAGAGATAAGATGTGGGGATATCATCACCCTCCAGACTGGGCATTGACTGTCAAAGCTGACAGGCCAGCCCTACCAGCTGGACACAGCAAAACATCAGTAGCTTCACTACACTGATGCCCAAGGCTCAATATTCTGTACCCTCTTCATTTTAAGACCTGTTATTAATAATTACATGTATTCTATGAATAATATTCTATTAACTTTTTTATTAATTACCTCTGATAGACTTGAGAGTTGTGAACAGTCCTTGTCATTGGAACCTATTTTCAACCGTGTACCTTCTACACTATTATCGCAGGTGTGTAATGCTGGGTGCATAGACCTTTTCACTCGACACTTTCCAGGGATCAAATCCATTCTTATGATTCATGTCAACACTTCTATGGTTAATGATACTTAACTCTATATTGCTAGTCACAATTTGTCTTCTGGGTTTTGAATTTGAATATGCAAATTTCTGATAAATATTTCTGATCTAATATGTCCCTAAACTATAAAAATACGTATTTTAAATTCACCTTATAATAGATCCTGTGATGTATTTTCATTATGTTCCAGGATTCACTGAATGGAATTATTATTCATCCCACCTCTCAGCCAAAATCCTGGTAATCATCTTTTGTTTTTCATCTTGCTCACCCCCAAAATGAAATCAAGAAAGTCTCATATCCCATAGCACTGCACATTTTCTTGAATCTGTACCATCATCCGTAATAAACTCTGAGTCCAGGATTTCATCGTAATTTTCATTACTTCTGACAGGGTCTCTAAAGAATCACCTCTGGCTTGAGCATTCTTCCACATATCACCCCTTGTGTCAAATTCAGATGCCCTTCCCCTAAATTCCTGTCAGGACATGATTAGAGATGACATGCCGAAAGTCCCTCTTTGGCATTTATAATCATCCAGCGACCTTTCTTTAGGCACATATGCATGCATCCCTCATCTCCCATTTTATTCCCAACATGGGGTATGTGCTGTTGCCTTCATCCTGTGTATGGCTTTGACATGCTAAACAGTCTCTTCCAAAACCCTAAAAGTGTTTTTACTTTATAGCTATGTCTTTCAACCTAATTAACTGTTTCATCTTTAATATATGGCTTAAGTATTGCTTGCTCTCAGAAGCCTTCCTAGAAATCTCCCAGGGATTCCTGGAATCCTTCCAGGAATTCTCTTCTTTGTGTATTCATATTACTTCATATACCTTCTCTAAATAACATTTATGCTCACTCATTTATCCACCACTGGACGATTAAGCATTTAGAGCAAAGTAATTAATACCCTAGTAAGAAGCATATTCTAATATTTTTATACTTTTGCTGTTCTAAATATTCCTTGCACTTTGGGACCTTAGAACGCAAAAGGCAATAGCTAGGGGCAAGCCAAAAGACCCAGTGTTTTGTCTTGTCTGACACTTTCCTGAATAGAAATGATACAAACAATAATTCTTTGTAAGTATCACTATGGCCTCCCTTAAATAGATAATGATGCATATATTATAAGCTACAAAGGAAAAAGGATGAAAACAAGACACAAGTGTTTCTAGGCATCATGGCCAGTATAAATGTGAGAGCATAGGCGTGTTCACTCCTGCTTCAGTTTTTCTATCTTATTACTCTCAGTCCAGTTTATCCCTTATTTTTGATCAGTATTTTTCTCCCCTTGCTCCTTAGTTTACATGGAGAAAAAAATAAATTTCATAAAACTTCATAGTTGCACCACTTTGTGTCAGACAGTCAAAGCAAAACTCACTGTCTTTCAATTTTGTCTACCAAAGTCTTAGGGAGGAACATTGGTATACCACTGAGTCAAATGGTAACTTAAATATCTGAAAAAAATCTTTGGGTATTGAATAAAGGAATATATTTATCTTATTAAAGATACAGCCGGGCAGTGGTGGCAGACTCATTTAATCCCAGCACTCTGGAGGCAGAGGCAGGCGGATCTCTGTGAGTTCGAGACCAGCCTGGTCTACAAGAGCTAGTTCTAGGACAAGCACCAAACCTACAGAGAAACCCTGTCTCAAGAAAAGAAAGGAAGGAAGGAAGGAAGGAAGGAAGGAAGGAAGGAAGGAAGGAAGGAAGAGAAAGAAAGAAAGAAAGAAAGAAAGAAAGAAAGAAAGAAAGAAAGAAAGAAAGAAAGAAAGGAAAGAAAGAAAAAGAGAGAAAAAGAAACAGTAGTTCTGGGTAGAAGAAAGAGTTATGTACTTTAATGATTCTCAACACTCAAGTGGTCTGCCTCATAGCTTATGAAAGAAATTTCATAGGTCTTTCTTCATCTATTCCATGCAGAGCTTTTGGGATTTAGGAGAAGTCCATCTTCATTTTACAGATAAGGAAACAAAGCTGTAAAGAGAATAAGAAAAGTAATCAGATTCAAAGAGCCGGTGTAGTTAGAGCTAAGGCATGAATTATTACCTTCAAATGCTTGAAATATTGATGACCTTGTGCACACATGGGGACCTTGAAAAGTTGGGGGGTTACTCAAAAGGCTGAATACTCTGCTGGACAGAATACATTTTGTTGAGGGGAGTGTTCTTATCTTTGTTTCTCAAAGTTAATCTTGAATTTAAAGGGACATCAATGAGAACCCTGGCCCTGTGAGTATTATGTCTTTGGCTTGAAGTTGGATACCCAATGCTTATTAATGTTTATTGAGGAAAGTATTTCCTCTGAAAACATTCATCTATTTTACAAAGCTTTTTTTGAACATTTACGGTGAGTCAGGCCATGGCTTTGACAGTGTTGAGAAACATCAATCACTGTCCTTTACATCAGATGAATCTTGGAGAGTGGAATCAGGGATGGAAACATGCAAATATGTAATTTGTATTACTTACAAATGATAGAGGTCTTTAAAAAGGTTGTAAATAAGATATGGCAAGAATGGAGAGTATGAGCCTGACATGATGCTTAACTGCCTGCCAAAGAGACCTTCCAAAGTGTCAATGTGAAAGTGTCTAGTGCAGCCTTTGAATTCTGTGGTTAGTGGGAAAGCCATGCTCATATGCAGTGTTCTTAGCAGGGATGAGCTTTTGAATCCTTCCCAGGTCCCTTTGCTCAGGTGCCTACACTAACAACATCCCCACCAATGACTGTGTCCTCAGTGGTGTTGACTAAGGTTACTCCACCATTTCACCTGTGTTACCTCCTTGGAAATCTCCACAGATTCCTTCAAGTGTTGACAAAAGTGTGTAGTTCTGTTTCCTTCACACCCTATATATCACACATATCTATAAAGTTTAGGCATTTTTACTATGAGTGCTATAATTTTGTAATTTACTGTTCTTTGTTATGGTAAAACTAAAATTAAAATAAGAATGTCCAAATTTTTATGATAATAATTTACTCTTACAGAGTTATTCATAAAAATTATAAATGAAAAGAAAAGCATATTTCTAGGAAGTAATAGGATTCTCACATATTTTCCTGGTTACTTTGTGCATCTATATCAAAGTCCTAGGCCAGATGAAGCTGTGGTTAAAGACTATAGAAGTAAAAGTGTCTCATGGGTAAATATTTATGAAAAATAATTTCAGTAAGAAAATCAAACAATATATGTACAGTAGCTATATGTAGTTTCATAGAAAGTGAAGAAATAACTCCTTGGTTGCCCAGCATTTTTACTGAGAAAAAAAAAGCACTAAAATAAATCATGGAACATAGTGTAATTTCAACTAATAATGCATACTGTTAAAATGTCATGTGAGAAAAGATAGAGAAATTTTGCTTAAGAATAGAGATAACTTTTGAGATAAGGTATGAATGAGAGGCTATGGTGGATTATTGGCTATCTGTAGGAGAACAACAAATGGCAGAATAAAAATGTCAACAGTACAATCAAAATGGAGTTGATTAACATTACAGGAAACCTAGTAAGGCAGGAAAAAAGTGAGTGAAGGGTAAGTTGAAAGATGAGGTCTAAGAGATGGGGCATCTACATAGATGGATAGATCATCTACATAGTCCTAGAAAAGGTACTTTGTGATGTAGTCTGAGTATGATGGGATGCAAGTAGAGTCATTAAGAGATGATGCTACTTACTGCTGTGTAGAGTGGTAGCCATGCTGTGGGTGGAAACAAGGATTAAAAAGAGGAGTTTGGTGCCATTTGTCAGGATGTGAGAATGATCTATTTTAATTGTACTTATATAATTGTACGGGAGGGAAAATATGACCTTGGAATATATATTTGAATGTAGGTTTGAAAATTAATTCAGAAGTCGGTTATGAGCAACATAGAGAATCTGAGCAAGCCACTCAAGCAATGATGCTATGGGGACAGGAAAGAGGCATCTTACGGATGCCAGGGACAAGAGTGATGAGAAGACGAAGAGAACTCAGTGGGGAACAGGTGATGATGGATAGATTCTGTGGACATCGAGTTCACAATTGGTGCTAAGTGACAGCTCAGGGAACACTAGGAGTCATAAGAACATGGGTGCTATTTACAGCCAGGGGCTGGATGACCCATCTGATTAGGTGCTGAAAGGGAAGCTCAACGGCTAGAATTACAGGCCCTCAACCACAAAGGGCATCAGAGACGCCCAAACAGTTTTAGGATCTGTGTGCTGTGTTCTGTGCCCCTCTTCACTTTTACCCATGCTGATATGAACTGCAGGATGGTGGTGGGGAGGTGATATTTAAAGAGTGTTTTAACCAGAACCCCTAGATTCTCCCTTGCTTCTGTTGGGAGCAAGCCAGCCAGGAGGAATTAGTAGGAAGTTAGAGAGCCTGGGGAGGAGATTTTCTTTTTCTCAAGACAGTTCCTTGTAGTGCACATTCTAATTGGTCTTAATAAGAAAAACCCAGACTCAGATATTAGAGGATGAAAGCTGAAAGATCAGAGAAGCAGAACAGCAGCCACTAGAGTTTTTACGTCTACAACTCTCAGACTGAAAAGAGGTCTAGCTCCTCTTTCCTCCTGCCTTATATTCCTCTGTACAACCAGCCATATCATTTCCTGTCTGCACCTCCCTAGTGCTGGGATTAAAGGCCTGTGCCTCCCAAGTACTAGGATCAAAGGCATGAGATCCCAAATGCTGGGATCAAAGGTGTACATCATCATTGCCTGGCCTGTAAGGTTAACTAGGGGCAAGCACCACCCTTTGATCTGGCAAGCTTTATTTGTTAGAGCACAAACAAAATATCATCACAGTTCCCACAGAACATTTGATCTTGGATCCTATCTATTCACAGGGATAGTAAAATGAACAGATTTCTAAATTCCCAATTTAAATGGCATCGTATTTACTTTTAAATATAATATTATACCCTGTTTCTAAAATCATCTCCAGACCACAAATAATAGTTGTTAATAAAACTGTAAATGCCTTGTAGTCAAAGGAAAAATTTTTCACTGCTTCCTCACTAGAAGGTCTATATTAACTGACAGTGGAGACTGTGAGGGAATGTGTAAGATTTATTATCCAGAATCTCAAAATTAAGGTTGTATAAATGAAAAGGTAGATACAAACAGGGATTAAGGGTAGAAGATACCATTCATAAGAAGCTGTGAAGAGTTGAAGGAAAAATGATGTCTTTGCAATGTCCCATGAACATTTTCTGGAGAAAGGGGTGACTGGCAGCCAAGCATGTTCATGCGTACTTGGAGACCTAGCACGTGACCAGGGGCAAGAGGATGGTGAGTTCAGGGCCAGGCTAGGCTACATATAGCAAAAGTTCCAGGCCTGCCTAGATTACATAGTGATACACAACATAAGAGTGGCAACAAAAACCCAGTCTGTCTTTTATCTGCTCTCGACAATCTGCTGTGTCCTATGGTTTAAGTCGAGTTTGAGTTGCCTCCAGTATGGTCCTTTAAGACAATAGCACTTTGGAGTGTAAGACTTACCTTCTTATAATGTCTATACTGCAGGACTCCTGGGCCTCAGTCATATTCCCAGGATAACTAAGAAGCATTAGACAATGGATACTAAATACATCTACACAGAAAGAATAAACTGAGTATTTCAGAATGCTGTGGGGTGATTAATTATGAAATATTTCATAGGTGAAATCTTAAATACTTTTTGTAAACAATAAACTTTTACTTATGTTTTTGAAAGTCTAAAACTCTTAGATAAAGCTTAGAGTTCCAAAAATAGCATAGATCCTCTTTTTTCAATATTCAGACCAAAGTGGTATATAATGAAAAGGGGAAACAATAAAATTTGATGTTCTAGCAAAAACAAAACAAATGTGTGTCTGTGGAGCTGAAAAGGAATTTAAGTAGATTTGGGGGTTCATATCCTAGGCCAGTGGTTTCAACCTTCCTAAAGCAGTGACCTTTTAATTCAGTTCCTCATGTGGTGACCCACAATCATGAAATTATGTTCATTGCTACTTTGTAACTGTAAATTTGCTATTATTATGATTTGTTTTTCTTTTTTGATTTTTGGTTGTTTTATTTTGTTTTCTGTTGTTTGTTTTTCTCTGTGGAACTCTGTAGAGGAGGCTGGTCTTGAACTCACAGAGATCCTCCTGCCCCTGTCTCCCGAGTGTTGGCATTAAAGGCATTCACCACCACAGCCTGGCTATCAGTTGTAATGTAAATATAGGATATGTAACTCACAAAGGGTTTGTGACCCACAGGTTGAGAACCCCTGTCCTATACACAGTTATTGAACTCTTCAAAAAGAATTCAAGACTTTTTACAGAATGATTCTTAACGTGACAAAATGAGACAGTACCTTCTTCTTTTCCTGCTGCCTTTGCGCCCATCATCCATTAGTGATGATGATGGTGGTGATGGTGGTGATGATGATGGTGACAGTCATGGTAAGGACAGGAACATTTCATATCTTGAAAAAAATAGGAGGAAAGAGAAGGGTAAACTAGTTAACCTCCTGTAAGCTAACTTGCTTCATTTTAGTTCTGTCCCCAAACAAAACACAAAGACCATTTCATGTCTGATATTTTTTAAGGGCCCGATCTTCTGTCTCTTATGCAATGGGGCTAAGTGAATTGCTCTGAAGACAGTCTGCTACACCTTGCTCAGCTCATATTATCAACAACTCTACTTTGCAGCACCTAAGTTGATTAAAGATGGATGAATTCACTTCCTAGCATCTCCACCTAAACCTGGATTCACTGCTGCTATACAATAACGGTCGTGTGTGCCTCATTCCTCTTCTTTTATTAATAATACATTAAACCTCTGTCACAAAAAAAAACCTCAGAGAAAAAGAGGGAAAGAGATGATAATGATTTCCTGACAGATCCTGAATGAAAGGCTTTAACTTAGTTCTAACTAAAATTGACATGCAATGTTTTAATGTGTGAGTTCCCTCTGTTTCCCAATCTCTTTATGCTTAATTGAGAAGCCCCACTTAGGAAAGAAGTGAAGAATTTAATGAACCCTTTCCCCTCAAATCTTAATTCAAAATATCTGATGTTGATTCTTTGGTTTCCAGTAATAAGTACTCTCCCTGTTGATGTCTGCACAGAAAAAGGGGCAAATAACCGTGTTTTGTGGATAGAACTCACACTGTTCAAATTGGAATGTTTTATTAATCACATTTCTTAAAAGATATTGAACATTGGAGGGGGTAGATCAAGAAATAAATAATACATAGTTTTGAAATGGCCCTGAGATGAGTTGCTCTTCTCTTTATAAATATTACAAACCTCATATAATCCCTTAGGTAAAGACACAGTATTCAACACACATAATGATGAACAACAACAAAATAGCATTTTAATTTGAACTACAGTATCGCTGGTTATGGTTTGCTCATCCTGCTCAATGCATGTTCCCTAGGGTATAGCAAACTCAGTGATCTGGAACCTCATATAGTAGATGAGTATGCTGAGAAAGGATGGTCAATCCACACTGGTCAGTATCAGTTATTGAGTGATATTAACTATTATAGATAAAATGATAATCTCTCTTGGAGGGGATTTATATAATCTTTCAGTATAACGTCCAATACTTGTTGAATATAGACCAAAGAGTCAACTGTTTGGGAAAGTTACGTGTGCATAGCTTTATAATCATCTACCTGTCCTTTTAAAACACTTGGTTATTTCTATGAATTAGATAAGATTTAGATGATATATATTCTTTAGTATGGGACATCATGGCACATATTAACAATATAAATTAGCAAAAGTTATCAGTGCCAAATTAATATATAGTATTATTTTCACAGCTTATTAACAATCTGTTTTTAAAAGGAAGCTGTTTCCAAATACACACACACACACACACACACACACACACACACACACACACACACACACACACGTGTCTATCAGGATATGCTATGCCCAGTTGCCAATGGCTCCTCATCAGTAATTCTGAGTCCTGTTACTAAGATCAAAAAATGTACTATGGTCTTCCAAGTCATTACAACTCCCACTTCTCAGAATTTCTCTTATCTTTGGGTATTATTTTCACACTGGGCTCTCAATATTTCTACTTCTAATAATCTGTTGGCTTATTTCTAGCCTGTTTTTTAAAGTAGTATCAAGCTGGAAACTGTGCCATCTATCTCTAAGATTGGGATGGTATTTTATATAATGTCTTTAAGTAATGGTATTTCTAAGGAAAGTTGAGTTGATGGGTTTTTATTTGAATGACAGAAATTCTGTCTGTCTGCTCAGTCTCTTTCAATTTGAGGTCTACAAAGTTAGAAGAAGAAAATATATTTATAATTCCTCATCTTGTTTAGATATGAAGAAAATCCAATAGCCTCATATATTTCTCATACAAAAGTACATACCTAAAAGAAGATAATTTTTTACTTATTTTGTTAAACATTTAATACAAACATAAGAATACCTAAGATGAGGCATTTGAAGACAGCAAACTATCACCATGGATATTATGGTTCAAATTAAAATGCTATTTTGTTGTTATTCTGTGGCTTGAACTTAAAAAGCTCCCACAGTTGCTTTTATTTTCTATTTCATTCCAGTTTGCCTCATGTTCTTTCAAAAATTATATTATTGAACATTTATCCAAAAAGTTCTCTTAGAGACTTTTCTGATATTCTCTGTTATAGTTCTATAAACCAATTACACAGATGTTGGTTACTCCCAAGGTACAAACACCACTATTGCATCATTGTGGATATCTTACTCATCCAGTTATTATTGTGATTCTTAAGATTTATACATGTGAGGGGTTGCCAATTATATTCCTGATCCATCTATTACTCTTTCCTGTGTTTCATATTATGGAGCCCTCCCACAAGACTCTTTTAGGGTTACCTACAACTCCATAATGCTCAGGCATTCCTCCAAACAAAGATGTGCCTTCTGGCTGTTATATGCTGCCCTACATGAAGCCTTGTATTTTAAGGGGAGTGCTGAGGTCATATAATGAATTATGCATGACATAGAACGACACCTGCCATGTCATCTATTATAGACAGTCTCATTTCGCTGGACATACTCTTAAATAGATAATGGAAGTGCACACAAATGAAGCACAGGATAAAGGAAAGACTTTACTACCCCAGGCACAAAGAAACAATAGTCCTTAAGTTATTATTTATGTTTTGAGTTCCATAGAAGAGTGCTATAAGCTTGGGAAATGATAGTTCATATTGACATGAACCTCACACTTAGTCATCACAGGCAGGCCAAGAACAGTATGACTATGCTGTGGGACACCCAGGAATGGAAAAAATAATCCAAGCATATATATTATCATCATTGCCTTTAGATATTGTGTGCCCTCGTATACTTCATGCTAGTACTGCATTTAGAAAGTAAGTGTATCCAGCTGGACTCAATGACGAACCATGGAAAACCTAGTTTGAATTTCAAAGTAACAGCAGTGAATGGGATAGCCTCTCCCAAGACTAAAGTTAGCTCCTGATTTCAGAGTGTATATCGGAGGCTGAAGAATCTGAATGAGTTGTACTGTGGGGTAATATACTATACACTGTGTGGTATATCAGTGTGGTCTGTAATCTTGAGTTCCTCTTTCAGAATTAGCTAGTAATAATTTCTATGAGCTTCTCATTTGGTTCTCTCCTAAATCTGCATGTTGATTTCCCTCTGTGATCCTCAACTCCTGGTAGAAAATATTTTCAAGTAACAGCATAAATTTGTTAGATGTATCTGAGCTAAAGGTTTGCTCAACCAAGATAATATTTCACACAAAATCTTTATGATTTCTGAAACACATAGGCCCCGAGAGTGGGGACACATAGTGAATATCCACTTACGGATTGTTGTTGTTTTTTTGTTTGTTTGTTTGTTTGTTTTTTCCCTAATTGGTGGCCAGAAAGAAGACTTGCTTTGGTGACAACGCGTTCCCTACTCTCACAGTTTGTTTATTTGGAGACCAAATTGGTGGTAGCTCACATATTGTGCTTGTCCTCTCTCCTGTTTTCTTCAAAACTTCTTAAGGGACGTTTCCCACCTTTGGAAGAGTTTGTAACCTGGAGCTTTGCCAAGAGCGAAAGGCGGGAGCTACAAGCCAAGCTGCAGGATCCCCAGAAACCCAGGATATTTCATATATATATATATATATATATATATATATATATATATTTCATATATATATATATATATATATTTCTGTAGTTTGCTTACAGAGGTGAGAGTCTGTAGAAAGCTGCCCCAGGCCCAGTAGTCCATACTATTTCCATTGGGTCCTTCTGTTCTGACTGCAATTTGCACCTCAGCCAGGTGTGAAAACTTCTCCCAAGGAGAGGAAGATGCAAGCCCTTCGGCCAGCAGCAGGTGGAAGTCACTGTCCTCCTTGTTCCTAGGAAGTGAGTCTGCGGCTCACATTCTGACTTTGCTCAGACACTTGAACTATTCATACTCTATTAGACACATATGAAGGGAGGAAATTGGACTTTCTCAGGTTTCAGATGTATCAGCAGGGGTGGACAACTGAAAATTAATTCCCTGACACAGACTGATGAAACCAGCCATTCCCCGAGATACTGAGATGGATTTTATATTTTTAATAACACATGATCTCTATGTCACAATCTTTCCTTGGTTCAAAGTTCCAATGTCTTCACAATCAGACACAGAATCTCCCACTTCCACAAACAATTTTCTAAATAATTACTCAATGTATCTAAAAATGGCCGGTGAAAAATAAATATAATCGATGTATTTGTAATAATGGAAGAATGGCATCTTACTATATAATGCAGGAGGAATTAATACCTTGTTGAGCAGGCTGAAGAGAAGGTTTAGTAGTTAAAAGTGCCTATTGCTCATGAAGAGGACCCAGGCTCAACCCTGTAAATCCAGTTCCAGGTTATCCAATGCCATTATCTGGATTCTGTCGCCAGTCCATGCATGTATTATACAAGTATACATGCAACCAAGTATTCATATAAATAAAATAAATATTTAAAACTTTTAAAAACTATACTATTTGATCTAGAAATTAACTACAAGTAGGTCCTGCAGGTCCTTTCTCTTAATTGATTTTAACCCTGCCATCTGGAATTTTTCATATGATCTCCCTTTTGCTTCCCTCCTATGTGAATGTAAATGTAAGCCCGGTTAACCTTGAAAGATTCAATCAAGATCCACCAGCAGTTCCAATTAAGCTAACCTTGACAATTTTTACATTTTCTTTCATAATGTTTCATGTGTTTTTCACTTTACTAAAGTGCCATACAGAAATTTCTAAAACTTAAATTTTAAATGTTGCCTGCTAAAACCTCCTCTCCAGGAAGTTCTTTTTGGCATTGATTATCCCGTCTCCTCCTCCACGTGGCAGGCTATCACATGGCTGTCCTGATGAACAAATAGCTGGGATGTTAGGCAATCTCAGGACCCTATAAAACACACAAACACTTAAGACTGTGATTGTTTCTCTGTGATTCTTATTAACTCATATTTTACTTTGCAGGAGACACCAAAATCTAAGCAAGATGATTAAAATCTATAACAAGAATAGCATCCAGAGGACACTGGTTATGCTAACTGAAAGACACAGCTTAAGGGTTTAATGAGAGTGGGCAGAACTCTCGAGTGTACAGTAAAGAACTGTAATCTCTCTCTGCCGGGAACACCTGACATCACAGAACACTTCTAGGAACTGAGAAACATGTTGGAAAAAGAAGCTGAAACAAATACTCAACTAGACACAGAGGTTCCCAGACATCCTGGAAATGTATCCAATAACAGCTTATCTTTAACCCCAGTAAGAGCCTGTGGCAGGAAGGAGTTCAAAGATTAAAAGCAGTAATGCTTGGTGCACTTTAAAAATACTGAGTAGTATTGAAGATCTGAGGTCTGTAGTCACCTATCAACCGAATCCTAAAATCTCTCTGAGTTTTAAATAAATTATTTAGTATAGAAAGTCTTGAAGATGGCTTGAAGAGACCAGTCAATCTTACTACATGAGGGAGCCCCCTACAACTGCAGTGGGTGGTCTTTAAGAAGAAAGAGTGTGTATTCATTTGTGTAGACTTAAGATATTTCCTTCTGGAAACACAAATGCCAGCTATCCAGGGGCTTGTGCTTCTAGAAAGAGTCTCCTTTTCAACTTAAAACATTTTTTTTAAAAATAACAAGATCTAGAGTGCAGTTGGGTGAAATAGCCTGCAGTTTATGGAAAGAGGTAAGCAGCTAATGTGGGGTTTATTAGAAGATAAAAATATGAGAGACACTGTGCATTCCAAAGCATCAAGGCTGGAGGAGGGAGGAAGCTCCTGATATCACCAACTGGTTTCCTTTGTCTTACCTCAAATGAAAAGGAAACAATAGAGGGAGGGGGTAAAGGGTCTGTCATTCAAACTGAAGTTAAGATCCATAGAACCCACACAAATTCTACATCAAAGCCAGATACAGTCATTTGTAATCCTGGGTACCTACAGGGAAATAAATGTTGAGAAGGGACCTCTGACCCCCACATCATGTACATATATAGGTACAAACACACAATTACACATATCATTCATAAGCATAAACACTAACATGAGAGACGGGGAAAGAGAACAAACCATGGGGGGTAATTACAGTAAAACTCTGAGAAAAGGTCATTTTCAAATATATCAGAAATTAATGTAACTAGACGGTAGTGGGGCATTTGTTAGGTTGTGAAGACTCACAGTGCAATAGCAGCCAAAGACTTTCAGAGTACAAACTCCTTCAGACTTTACATTTCCATGATCTGAGTGATAAGCAAGAGTTTCCGTCTCCCTAGATCCAAATGGGCAAGTGCTGCGGTGCTTAGAGTCTTTACGCTGACCTTTTCCACCTGTGTCAATCCACAGGCATTAGCCTCTTATTTGTTCAGTTTGTTAATCTGAAAGTACAATAATAGTACAAACTACCTTCAAAAGTCAAACAAACATTCCTGTGAGGGTCCATCTGTCTGCTGGGAAGAGTGTGGCACTGTCCATGGAAGCAAATGGTATAAAAAACAGCATAGGAATAAATTCCCCAGCTTGAGTCTTAGCAATGGATGTTGTGCTGTATTTTTCTTCTAGTCATCTTGAAAGGAAAGAAAGTTCAATGGTGTTTATTAAGAACACTGTGCATTGTTGATAAGATTTCACATCAGACATGTAAGAGGTGACCTGACAGTGAAGACATGAATTCAGTAATGTCACACTCCTCTCTGTCTTTTCCTGAAGACTGGGCACACAGGGAAGCAGCAGTACTAGCCCATAGCATTGACATGCTCAGAAATCCTTAAAGAAGGAATGGACAAAGAGGAATTTCAAAACAAATTGCAGTTTTGGGGTAGCAACACTTATTTTTTAAGGTTTATTTTTGTTCTTAAACTCTGTGTATATTTGTGTATCTGTGTCTCTGTGAGCACAGTTATGAGTGGTTTCCAGGAGAGGGTGTTAGCTCCCCTGGAGTTGGAATGTGTGAGTCATCTAGAATTGGGTCCTATGAAGAGCAGCACACACAACCGTAACCATGTAACTGTCTCTCCAACCTTAATCACAAAGCTTCCATCTTTACATGGCAAAATCTTAAATGAACAAAAGCAAACTCTTCAGAACATCACCCACTTAACCCGTTCAAACCAAAGTGTCCTTGCTTTACTAAATGGAACTTGGCTTTGCCTACCATTTCTTCTGGTAAACCATACTGCAGAGCGGGAAAGGGCTACCGAGTGCCCATGATCTGGTAACTGGCATTAGTCACCTAGCAGACCTCAGGAGTTAAGATTCTGAAATTGGGCTTTATTTTCTTCCTCTGCCCATGATTACTCCAAAGACCTTTTGTTCGCAAAGGGTGAGAACTGGAAAGGAGGGTTTTGGAAGACTCACTGGTGTGGAAACTGAGACCCACCATTACTCTTAATTTCAGTCAACGTGACATGCCCATAAAGTACTATTAAGTACTACCTCTCAGAGAAGTGAGAGATCATGCTTGGTTGGAGAGTCAGGAGAGGTTGCGCAGTGTGACTGGAATTTAAAAAGAAGTCTAAAGGCACATTAAGATTTTGATGGAGCAAATAGTTAAGAATGAGAATGTTCCATTTGCAGTAGAGACTATGAGTTGAGGAAGATAAAAGAGCCTGTCCCATGGGAAAGGTGGTGTGTAACTAGAAGTGGGAAGTTAGTATATGCTGACTGAAGAGCATGTGCCAACTCCTAGAACATAGGCATTTGTTGTAGGAGGCATCTTGCTCGTTTCCGGCAGCTCAGACCCGAAATAATCATACAGAAACTATATTATTTAAATCATCGCTTGGCCAATCACTAAAGTGTGTTGCTAGCTAGCTCTTACATCTAGTAATAAACCATTTCCATTATTTTATATTTAACCTTGAGGTTCGTGGCCTACAGGCAAGTTTCGAACTAGCAGCTCACATCTGTCTCCTCTGGCGGCTCCATGGCTTCTCAGGACTCTGCCTTCTTTCTCCCAGCATCCAGTTTTGTTTTCCCCACCTAGCTCTGTTCTGCCATGCTATAGGTCCAAAGCAGTTCTTTATTCATTAACCAATAAAAGCAACACATAGACAGAAGGACTCCCCACAGCAGACATTTACTACATTTTGGACAGCTTTATGGCTAAGAGATTTGTTAAAGCCAGGAGTCAGTGTTGTCGTCAGAATTTTTCCTTGCATGGCAGGAATGTAGTTGAGGTTTATCTTAACAAATGAACAGGGCTTCCATGCCTGGCTTTATCTGATCAGGCCACACACAGGTATTAAGGAAACCACATAAAGCACTGTGGAGTTAGATAAGACAGAATGAATTAGATGACAATGGGCAGGAGGAGGATAAGATCAATATTGCGATGCTGTGAGGAAGAACTCAGCAGGGCTTGGAAGGCATGACTCGGAAGACTCTGAGCTGTTCTGATGAATGTGAGAGTGGAAGAATGAATGATTGTGACTTAAAAACTGTGTGTCTGGTTGGTGAGAAACACTTGGGGAAAGAGGCAGAAAGAAAGCACAAGGCTTAACAGGGAGGAGAGCTGCTCTTCTAAAAGACTTGAATTCACTTCCTGTCAACATCTGGTGTATCACAACCACCTGCAGCTACAGCCCCAAGGTATCCAGTTCCCATTTCTGGCCTTTTCAGACATTGCTCTTATAACACACACACACACACACACACACACACACACACACACTTGTGCTCAGTTAAAAAATTAATCTTTTTAAGGGAAGAAATAAATACATAGACACAATTACTGGAAACTGGATAAGTACTAAGAGTAGCTGATTGGTCCATAGGAGCCATCACATCTACTTGGATGCCTAGATGTTTTAGAGGCAATGATGTATTGTTTTAATGTAATAATTTAAATGACAAACCTGTGAGTAAGGGTGATTAAAAGAAGGTGAGTTGTCAGAAATTTGATGAAATGCCAGAATACACGGAAACAAATGGGGCAATTAAGGACATGGCCAGGTGAAGTGCGGGGGCGGTAGAGACAGACTAATCCCTCAGGCTCACAGTCTAGACAGCTACAGACCAGTAGGAGGCCTCATCTTAAAAGACAGAGAGATATGATCATCGGTGGGACTGGGTGAGGTGGACGTGGAAGGTGGGGAGAGGTTATAAACACAGTATGCATTCGTAAATGTGCCAAATTTCAAAGAAATAAATGAAGTGAGCTCTGAGTGGGGGAAAAGAGCAAGGTAGACCTCAGTGGACTGTCCAGAGAAATGATACCCAAGATTGCCTTCAAGAAATAAATGAAGTGAGCTCTGAGTGGGGGAAAAGAGCAAGGTAGACCTCGGTGGACTGTCCAGAGAAATGGTACCCAAGATTGCCTTCGAGCCCCCATAAACTTGCACACACATGTGTGTTGACCTACACACATGATCACGTGGCAGGCTGAGATAAAAGTTGTCACCAAGGAGAAGAACTGGGAACAGGGAGTCTCCATAATTTAAACATAGAAGCTGATTTCTACCCAGAAACGCGGCAGTCCTCACTAATCTCTCTGGGAGGCAGATTCACATTCATGGGCAAAGAGGAGAAGATTCTGAGTATTTTTACTGAGGGTCCCCCCACAGTCAAAAGATAAATACAAGAAAGACACATATTGATAAAGAAATTTTAATAACTAGAAGGAAAGGATAACACTTTTCAGCTTATAGAACTTGAGTACAATTACCTGACATCTCCTTTTTAAGAAAGAGGAGGAAATTTAATTGAATGCACAGTTAGACATCTATCAAAATGAATTTTCTTTAAAAACCTCATATAACAATATCCCATTTCTTTCTCGGCATAATGATTTCTTACCAACAAAGCCTGTCAGTGTTTCCTAGAAGCAATATTGAAGTGACTTCTTGCTGGAAATTCAGCAAATGAACTTTTTTCTGCTCCCAGAATCTCGCCCCTCATTAGGCTAGTTAGGAATCTGCCCGGGGCTCCCATCCCTTCTTCTTTCTGACGGATGATAACTGAGGAGCAGCTAATGGACACTTTAACTGTTAGGGGGCTTTCGACACAATCGCTGGCAGCCTGGCAGCTCGCTCTAAGCCCTTTCAGAAAAGCTGCAATAATATGCACAAATATGATGGTTAAATACGCTCTGGAAGAGAATCTTTTTTTTTTCCACCCCTTCCCATGACTAAGGAGGATACTTGCTAAAAACAGGAAATAATTTGTGAAAGCTTCTAGCAGGCTTAGACCCTCACCCCTGGAAAACATCCATCCCACCAGACAGTCCTTCCAGTAATTTGCTCTGGCGAGAAGCAAAGGGGAAGAGGATGCTTTCTCTCTAGTTCTACTTTTGCAGACACCACCTCCTCTCACAGGCCGTGGTACTGCATACATTTCTTTTAGAAATATCATTTAATAACAATTGCTAATGGAATTAAACATTTTCAAAATACCCTGCATTCCAAATGAAGGGAAATTGATAAGTACCTGGTGAATGTAAAATATTTTCATGTAAATAAATGTTCCCTGAGAAGAGGCATAATTAGAGCTTTTAAATATTATGATCGCTTTCTCTCACTCCATGCTTTCCTTGTGTCCTCATGGCCCTAAATAGCAGCAGAATAAATTGGTCAGCAGCTGTTCTCTTGTGCCTCATGTCTCTTCCCTGCCTCATCTGTTGGACAGTTGTGTTAGTAATTATAGATCTTGCACTTCCCGGTTCCTCTCCAGCATCCATGGTGCAGAGACTTTGCTTTTATAATTCTTGACATCATCTTTAATCTATGGGATGAACTAGGTTTGGTGAAGACATTAGCTAGATGCTTCACATCTCTTGATTCAATAACCCACACATGTCTAGACATTCAAATGAGGTAAGAAAAAAATTGACTTAGCAATTCTAGACATCAATGGAAGATCAAGGGAGTCTTCCACAAGTAACCAGAAAAGAATTTTTTCTTCTGGTTCTAAATATGAATGAAGGTGGCAAACCCCAGACTGTCTTGTCATCTTTTTAACTGTAAGAACTTTTTTTCAGAGCTATGAAGAAGATTCGCTTGCCATTTTGGCTGGTGCAAAAGAGTAAGGGCATGATTTATCCAAGACAACTCCTCCTGCTAGCAGTAAGAAGCCAAAAGTTGAAAGAGACTGCCTTGACAGACCTCAACAGCTCAAAATTTGGTGTTGATGGTGTTGTTTTCTCTAGATTTCCACAAGTCTTTCTTTAAAAAAAATGCTATATGTGTTTGATTGCTTTTGGACTTAGTGCTGTAAGTTCCCTGGTATGTCTCCTAAGACTGTTTTAGAACTTAGGGGTATTGAGTCAGTGACAATCTGTGTCTACTGCAATGGCAATAGTACGTCTTACTGTTAACTCAGATGGCATGACCTCAGATGACATGACAATCTATATGAGAAATAACATGACAGAGTGGATCAGCCCAGTGATGCTACCTGTAAAAGCTATGGCAGATATCTGAAATCAGCCAGCCATGTTTTAGCAAAGATAACATTCTGACATCACTTGTGTCCCCCTTCAAACTTGGTGCTACAGGACAATTTAAAATCCACTTTTGTCACAGGCACAGAAGTAAAATGAACCAAGGCAGTGACAAAGGGTGATCTTTCAGAGATGATATGTCCGAAGAACCACTCTGAGAAGGTACAATTATGGATAAGCGTGTAGATGCCCTGGATCTGTACCACATGATCTCTGGGACTTACATCTGAAGCACAACATGTATGACACTTCTGTGTGGTTCAGGTGGAAAAGACACTGCTCCCAAACCTCAAAGAAACCCTCATAATTTAAGTATATATAATATATAACATATATTTCATGTGTACCATGTACATGCAGGTGCTTATAAAAGGCAGAAGGTGTTAGATCCCCTGGATCATTAGTTAAAAAGTAGCTGCAAGCCACACAATATGGGAGGTGAAACCAAAACCCAGATTATCTGCAAAATCAACTCATGCTCTTTACCACTGAAACCTCTCTCCAGCGCAGAGCTTCACAGTTTCATCCAAGCTCAATTCTTCCTATGACTGATACAGTTCATCCATCTAGTACAGACATTATCCCTAGACCTTGTGCAGCATATAAACATCACCCCAAGAATGTCACAGATAAGGGAATTTAGTTCAGAAACATCATTTATGTGTATACTAGACACAAGTAAAAAGTTTTAAGAAATGTCATGGGAAAGAAAAAGCAAATAGGGATACATTTTCAAAAGAATGAAAACACTGAAAAATTTCAAGCAGAAATAATAGGAATTCTTTTACCTTAATTGGAGAAAATCTGAAGTGTGTGATAAGAAGGACCAAAACATTAGAGCCATGAGAAGAATCATCTAGTTTTGGGTTAGCCGGCAATCTGGATGCTCTTATTTCTCCTACTTGAATGGTCTCTTCCTTTATTTTGAACTGTGTGTAAGCATGCCTTTACTTAACAGCCAGCATTTATTGTGAGTTCTCCTCTGGTTACTACAGCAGGTTAATGGAGCCAGTTTATCCTTTAAAAATAATTTCAAGTTCACATGTAAGCTATTTTAGTACTTTTATATAGTTGCTCAATTGAAATATTAACTCTGGGGGTAATATTCTCTAATCCAGTGTGGAAAGGGGATGTGTATTTTATGGATTATTTTTCTTTAATTTTACCTTGCCTAGCTCTGAAGATCATTAGGTGGTTAGTCGATGGATAAATATAATTATTTATCAAATTTCCTTAGTTATATAATTCTAACAGAGTTATCCTTGCGATCTGGCTCCCTTTGAGTAACTAAAAGAGTTACTTTTTGTGACTAAAAGATAATTTCAGAATATGTATTTAGTCATATGCCAAAATTAATATGCTGTATAATCAATAAGTGTCAATAGAGGGATTCTAGCTAGTTGTTTGTGTGATCGTCCAGGATTTCCTAGCCATAGAATAAGTTTAGAAAGTGGGGATCCAGGATTCTTCAGGAGAGAAGTAGTCTTATGTATGTCAGAAACTATGTCCCTGTAACAGAGGCTGATGGAGTGGGTATTTGGAGTTCAATAACAAGCTGGTTGCCGGCCTATCAGAGTGAATAAGAAATACATGTTTTTCTGTCTCTATAAACTGTTCTCTAAATTTTTTTGGACAGGGTTTCTATAACACAGAGTAGTCTCAGGCTCTCTGCTTTCTCTGCATAGCTCAGGATGACCCACAACTCTCAGCGATCTTCTTATCTCAGCCTCTTGAACGTTGGGATTAGACTAATTAATTAATTAATAATTAGACTGCCAAATACAACAGAGGGAAAGAAAATCACACAAATTCAAGGAGAACACAGGATGATAGAGTTGCAGGAAGACTGAAGTAACAGAGAAACAAGAAGGGATTACTTGTGGCTACACAGTCAAGGAATAAAAAGGGATCCCAGAAATGAGGACACAGTGGCTTGTAGGGGAGCCAGAGCTTACCAAACTCTGGAATAAGAGTGGTTAGAAAGCAGAGCCCCAAGGCACATAATAGCAGAGGGGGCGGAAAGACTGTAAACACAGGAGGAAGAGGTTGAGAGTTGTGGAATGCTGCCTTCTCAGCATGACATGGATGTTGTTCACTTGAATACTACTCACCTTTGGGATGAACCACACACAGTCTGGTAAGAGTGGGCCAGTTAAATTTTTATCATGGAAAAGAAAGAGACTCAGGAGGTCCCTCTTTCTCTCTGAGGATTTATAAGTAGTTAATGGTTACCATGGTTACCAAAGTGAGAGAAATTTTCTTTCTTTGACGGTTTAACCACTGTTAAGGTTCCCATAGTTCTGCATAACAAATCACCCATTCATACTCTTAAATAATAATCAACCTTAATGAAATTGAGTTTTTTGTTGTTTTGGTTTTTGTTTTTTGAGACAAGATTTCTCTGTGTAGCCCTGACTGTCTTAGAACTCTCTCTGTAGACCAGGCTGGGCTCAAAATGCCAGAGATCTCTCTGCCTCTGCCTCCTGAGTGCTGGGATTGGAGGAATGCACCATCACCACCTGGCAATGAAACTAACTGAAATGAGGAAGGGGTGCAGAAGGAGTCAGAGAAGAGGGTATGGGGGTGATGCGATTAAAATACAATACACAGGTATAGAAAATGCCACGATGAAACCAAATATTGTATATTATTAATATATTCAAATAAAAATTTTAAATAAAACTTGTAAAATACAGAGCCAATATGATAGGTTCAATAATAACCTAAGGTAACATCATTAAAATGTATACCGCACATCTACTAAGGCAGATACAACACACATAGCACTGTAATGTGGGTTTAGGTTTTTTTGCTTTTTAAGACTTAGCAAGATGCTATGTGATAGATGTTCTGAAGGTGCTCACATTTCTCCATGGGAGATTATAAGTTCTTAGAAAAATGGGAGTGTTCTAAAAGAAGACAAAAATTTCTGTACTCTCCCAAATGCATTACTATATTATTGAAAGCTCGTACTCGCTTCTTAGTTCCTGATAAATCAAGGATGTTATAAAATAAACCCTTATTTTGCAGAATATTAAGTTCTGTCAATTGAGTGACTATGCATCAGCCTTCTTCATTTTGCCTTATTAACCTTGAGGTAGAGGTGTTTCCACAAAATATATTTTTAAGAAGAAGAGAATAGATGAAAACAAGCATACCTGCACACATTCATTGGTCCCTAGACGCATTTCAAAGGAATCATAATTTATTCCGCTTATCTCTTCAATTATATTTGCTCATTTGTTTGGTCTGCTCATACTTTACTCCATGTATCATAAGAGAAGGTAATGAAGTCCTCAGCTCTCCTGTTTGAAAACTACAGCATGGTTTCTTAGCCACATCTACTTCATGTGTTTTTTAAAACCCTAATTGCATCCCAGTTACCTTAAAACACAGTAAAAGACACTGCTGGAATCTTTTGAAAGAAAAAAATGCAACTCTTTTCACTTTCTCAAAGATGATATAGCTTTTGAAAATCTTAGACTTGTGACCAGCATCCTAATTCAGAGCTAAAGATTTGCCTTCAATTGTGTCCACCATGAACATAATCTGATCTGATATTGTTCACCTGGTCCAGATAAATGAGACGTTATTTGCAATTACTCTGAGAGCTACTCAGTACTTTTTTCAGAGTGTTGAAGAGGTTATGCCAGATGTTGGTGTCCTCAGAGTCCCTACAATGATCCAGCACAGGCCGGGCAGTGGTGGCGCACGCCTTTAATCCCAGCACTCGGGAGGCAGAGGCAGGCAGATCTCTGTGAGTTCGAGGCCAGCCTGGTCTACAAGAGCTACTTCCAGGACAGGCTCTAAAAAAAAAAGCTGCAGAGAAACCCTGTCTCGAAAAACCAAAAAAAAAAAAGAAAGAAAAAAAAATGATCCAGCACATCAAATTATCAGAGAGAACGAGTCAGAGGGAAAAAGCTTGAGTAAACTGAGACTGTTCTCTGACTTTCTAAACCCTCAGTGTGGGAACTAATGCATACTGCTGGGGTCTTTCTGAAATGCTCCCCATCTTAGCTCTTGGTACAAGAAAGAAAATATAGTTCAGAAACAGGGAAATCCTGGTTTGAGATGGGAACTGTGTGACATTGATCTCAGGGACATGTCTTATATCACAAATGTCCCAGTTGATTCCTGGTACTTGATGAGTCTAGGTGCTCAATGTCTATAAAAATTAGTGTGGAAGCCTCCTGAGTTATTCATAAACCAGCAGTTGTACCATTGATACTATAGGCATGAATGTACATGCATGAAATTGTTTTAATATTCATTTGGTAAGTACATGGCTAAATTTGTAAATAAATAATCTATGCATGTATATATATATACATATATATATAAAATAATATATATTGAGCATTCACAAGAGAGAGCACAATGATTCTACTCTTGGGTATAGTTTATTAGGTAACTAGAAAGTCTTATAATTAGAGAAATGATAGTAAATATACTTATATATAGTAAGTTTAAAAAATCTAGAAAATAGGCTACAGAATTTAGTGTTATATCTATCATCTAGCTAGGTATCCATCCATTGGTCTATATATTTATTTTCTACATATAAATTAATGGGCAGCTCTTTGTTTGTCATCATGTATATACTTAGCTAGTGAGCTACATGTCTATCCTTGCTCCATTCTTCACATGGTCTAGAAGGGGGAAATTATACTAGAAGCATGATTCATGAGTGGTGAAGACTAGATGTGGCCTAGACAAGTAGAAGGTTATAGTACTCTGGAAATGAGAGCAATCGGAGGCTGTAAGCCAAACACAAGTCAAAGGCAATGCAAGACCCATGCCAAGCAAAAGTGACCAGGAAAGGTATTCTAAGGGCAGAAGATGATCACCAGCAAAGCCCAAACACAAGGAATTTGTTAATTCTTTAAATTGGGTAGGAATCTTTGAAAAATAAAAATGCTCAGTGTGTTTAAGAATCACTCAATGGGATTTGCTGGTGTGGGATTATCTATCCTCAACTGCCATGTGTGTGCAATGTTGTACAGCCATTCTGGAAATCAGTATGGTGGGCTCTCAGAAAACTGGGAATCAGTCTACCTCAAGACCCAGCAATATTATTCTTGGGCATATACCCAAATGATATTCAATCATACCACAAGGACACATGCTCAACAATATTCATAACAGCATTATTCATAATAGCCAGAACATAGAAACAATATAGATGCCCCTCAACTGAAGAATGGATAAAGAAAATGTGGTACAGATATACAATGTAGTATTAGTCATCTGTAAAAAACAATGACATCATGAAATCTGTAGGTAAATGGACGGAACTAAAAAAAAAAAAAAATCTCGAGTGTGGTAACCTGGACTCAGAAAGACAAGCACACGACACACTCAGAAGTGGATAGATGATGGGGAGACCCTGGAGGAATGGGATGGTTGGGATGGAGGAATGGTGCATAGGGGTACAGGGAAGAAGATATCTTAATTAAGGGAGCCATTTTAGGGTTAGCAAGAGACTTCACTCTAGAGGGGTTCCCAGGTATCCATAGAGATGTCCCCCAGCTAGTTCCTTGGGCAGCGGAGGAGAGGGAGCCTGAAATGGCCCTTTCCTATAGCCATACTGATGAATATCTTGCATATCACCATAGAAGCTTCATCTGGCGATGGATGGAGATAGAGACAGAGACCCACATTGGAGTGCAGGACTGAGCTCCCAAGGCCCAAATGAGGAGCTGAAGGAGGGAGAACATGAGCAAAGAAGTCAGGACCGCGAGGAGTGTGCCAACCCACTGAGACTGTGGGGCTGGTCTAATGGGAGCTCACCAAGGCCAGCTCGACTGGGATTGAAAAAGCATGGGATCAAACCACATTCTCTGAACATGGCAGACAATGAGGGCTGACTGAGAAGCCAAGAACAATGGCACTGGGTTTTGATCCTACCGCATGTACTGGCTTTGGGGGAGCCTAGTCTGTTTAGATGCGCACCTTCCTGGACCTGGATGGAGTGGGTTAGACCTTGGACTTCCAGCAGGGCAGGGAACCCTGACTGCTCCTTGGGCTGGAAAGGGAGGGGGAGGGAAGTAGGAGGTGGGGAGAAGGCGGAAATTTTTAATAATATAATAATAAAAGATTTAGTAAATATCAAAAATAGAAGTGGATAGAAGATATAAAGCAAAGCAATGGATAACCAGATGACAATCCACAGCTCCAGAAAATTGGGAGGGGGAAAAGGGAGGGGGGAAGAGAAAAAGTGAGGATAGAAAGGAAGTGGGAAAATATATAGCTCAATAAAAATAATAAAAATATCACTCAGTGTTCCTATTATGGATTATTATGATGATTGAAGCAATTCACTAGAATAGATATATGTCACCCGTAAGAGTAATTTTATCAATTAATGTGTAGGTACTGTTCTTTAAATGTTTGAAGCAGTCCATTTTTTAGAACAATTTGATGAAATAGTTAATATCACCTTTGTGTCAAATGAAAAACATCAGAATCAAAAAAGGTGAAGAACATAAATAAAGCTATGTAAGAGGCAGAGTTATGAGCCATGCCTTGGCAACAGTCTGCTGCTTTGTTTGCTTAGACTTTGTTTGCTGTATATATTTGGCTAAGAATAAAGATGTTTACAGCAGATGATTTTAATAGCTTCCTAACATTGTTTCAAAGGTATATCGAAAGGTAATGACATGGTCTTTTTTATAGTAAACAGTTTATTTCCAGATTTTTATTAATGCTATGATCAACAAAGATATATTAATTTTTACCTTTGCAAACACACCTCTAGCACAAAATCAGTTCTTCGCAGGGAGATGACTGGATCAAAGGATGTGCATATCTTAAGGATATTTTACTTATTCTGTTCTCAATCACTCCCTAGAAAGATTTTTTTCCAATTTGCATTACCCCATCAGGGACCAAGATGATCAATTTCTCTAAGCTCTCACCAGAAATTATTATCTTTCATTTAAATCTTTGACAGCTTGAAAATCAGAGTGGATCTGACTATAGTTTTAACTCAGTTTTTTATTATAAATCAGATACTGCAGGATTCTTAGCAATTTTAGAACAAGAGAGCCAAAGATAAGAAGTCCAAGGTATCCTTTTCCACTTAACAAATTTCAGGCTAGCTTGAGCTACCTGAGATTGTTTACTTAGTCAATTAACAAATAAACAAACAAGTAAAAGGAGACTTCTTGAATATTTGGTTCTGTGTTTAGAAAACTCACCTATTTTCAAGATTATACCATTTTTTCTTTTTATTCATATTGTCTTTTATGGTTTTAATTTTATGGAACCTATGATTTGATGTATGATTTGAGACTTTGTTTCCTCAAAAAATTACTCACTTGTGTCAAGTTTATTAAATCTCTTTTAGCCACTAATTTCATGACCATCATAATTTTGTTCTTTAAAATGTTGATAAGTATAATATTACTACATTGGGTAATGTGGAACCATGCGACATCTATGAGGTATGGCTCAATGTACCAGCTCTTTCCTTTCTACCTTCATTTTCAATGTCATGGTTCCTTTAGTTTATTGTTCAAAAAAGCTTCTTTTCAATTATACAAACCACAGAAATTTATTGCAGAAGTAAAATATAAGAAGACAACCAATAATTTTTTTGTTAGATTTTTAAGTTATATCATTTGAGCTCATTGGTTATGTATTGTCCAGATATCAAACATCTTGATTTGGAGTTAATATTTACTTCATTGGCTTACTGCTGATAAGGGTTCATAGCCTTACGGAGAAAACATACCTATTTCTCACTTGTCTTTTCTCCAATCTGTGCACAGTGCTCCTCATCCACATTTTCTGCCCACAGTGATACATATGTTCAAATTGTTGAACCTACATTGATATTTAATCCTCTGGAAAAGTCTACACTTTTATTTCACTTTACTCCTGGTCTTACAGATTGCAAGTTTGCAAGAATTACAAAGGCACTGCCCTTTTATTATCATATAGAGTATTTTCATAGTTTTAATTCTTCACTGCTCTGCCTCTTCAGTCCTCCTCCTACCCAGCCGTGGCGATCCATGGCCTCCATCTCCGTCACTTAACCCTTCCCAGGTTTTGTATGGCTGGCTGTAAACTATTCAACCTTTCAGACTGATATTATAGTAAGTGATACTAAGGGTCTTTCTGCCACTTTTCATGGGTTATACAACCATTTATTTTTAATGTGAATAATATTTTTTATCTTGATATACCACAGTTTATCCATTCATTGCCAGAAATATATTATGGTTGCTTACAAATCTGAACAATAATTAATAAAGCTGTTGCAATGAACATTATGGTTTCATCTGCCCTCTGTCAATACAGAGCAGGATGATTGAGTACAGTAAGTTTTGCATTGCACATTTTTCCTATACCAAATACATATTTCTATCATCAAACATAATGAATTTATATTGTATGATGCCAATGAATGCACCACAATTTTTCACCAATCACATATTGTTTTATATTCATGATTTTTCCAAATGTATTCTTAAAAGTCAATATCATTACATTTAAATATTTTTGAGAAAGTGGTTGTCTGGCTTTGAAGTGTGAAGCACACACACTTACCCTTCATTCTGCATAGCACTGCTTTCAAAGCCCTGTTTCTAATATTATTGTTTTGCCCTGAGAAAAATATTACATGTCAAAAAGTCACAAATTTGAGGAAACTGCTTTGGCCATTTTGTTTATGATTAAGTCAGAAAAGGCACCAAGCAAGGGTCTTCATATTGCCTGTAGAAAGCCATATACACTCCAAGCTTATAACTTGGCTTCCCTTCCTCATCCTAATACTCTTGTGTGTCCTATTCCACCTTCACCCACAATCCCACAGAGCTCATGGTGGGCACTACTTTCTCAACTCCCCTGGGATGCCCAATTGCTCAGGGGAAGGAGGAATGCTTTAAGCATTGTTTTTCTCTTGCTTTTGCCTTTTGATGAGCAGTACCCACATGGTCTATAAGGGCGTCTACAAGTGAGACAGCAGTGTGGTACACCCCTGAGGGTGGTGAGACTTCTGAACATCTTGCACTATACTACGAACAACAACTAATCTGTGATCAGGTGTGAACTTAAGAGATTGACACTGCATTGATTTGCCCTCCATGTCAAGAGTAGAACTTTCTTCATTTTAATGAAAGGTTTTACAGCTTCTATCATTTTTCTATTTTTCTGTCTCCACGGTCATGTCATGGGATTCAAAACAATGATATTAGAGTCTTTACAGCTTGTTTGAGTACGTAGGTTATGAGATAAATCTACTGCAGTCTTGTTACACTAAAAACAAATGTAATACTCAGGTTTTTCTCATTTATATATATAATATGATATACACCCATATATAATAGAAATATATTTTTGCTATTCAATTACTATTATAACTTCCTTCCTCCTTACAATGATGGCAACACTGTGTCATCATACAACAAATTTTAATTGGTGATGTTTAGCACGTTTCTTTTTAAAAATGTAATTATCAAATAAATCACATATACTCTGATTTCTTCTGCTGCTTTTACTAATCATAGTTGTATCTTTCTAAATCTCCCTTCTAGATTCATAAGATTTAATGGGCTTATTTATAACCATATTTAAACTTAATGATTGTATGAGGTCTAAAAATTACACAGAACTATACAATTATCTTCATTTTCTTGCAAAGAGTTTTGATATAAAAAGAAACATGGTGATGGCTTGCTTTTCAGTTTTATTATAGTTGTGCTTTACTTTTCAATGAAGCACTTATTTAGTATAGGTGCTTTGTGATTTTTTTTGTCTTTGGTTTGTTGGTGTGTGTGGGGGGGTGTGGGTGTGTGTGGCGGGGTGTGGGTGTGTTACTGTGGGAGGGTGATTGAAGTGACTTATTTATGTCCTGACACCTTATAGCAAGGTCTCTCTATGAACCTGGAGCTCTCTGATCAGCTAGACTGGCTGCCCAGCAACCTGCATAGAATTTCCTGTCCTTGCAATCCTTCCCCAACCCAAGCTGAGTCAAGCTATTCATGTGTCTTGGGGTTCCAAATTCAGGTCCTCATGCTAACATGCTCTCTTTAGTGAGTTTGCCATCTTGCAGCCATGTTCTGTTTTTAAGTTTTACATAATTATTGTTGTGACATCTAATTGGGAATAAATGCTGCAAGCATTTTATTACATGAAAATATGCAAACTTTGCATACTGTTTCTTTTTGCTTTGGGGGTTATTGAAATTTGAGGTGGGACAAAAAGTTTTATAGCCTCTTGTTGATCTTATTTTTTACTATGGAGGCCATTGTTACCTTGAACTGAACAATCCCCCTGTCTCAGCCTTCTTAGTGCTAAGAGTGAGAAAGCTACTTGCCTGGCTTAGTTTATTACCTTTGTTGAGCAAAATATGATAAATAGTATTCCTAAAATTTCCAGACATAATGGTAAAGCATGTTGTATTCAGTCTTTTTTTTTCCAGGGTTCACAATTTAATACCTACCTTTGGAAATGGACTTGAATTCTTTCTTTTAATTCTCTATCATAAAATTTTGCACTATAGTTAACAAATATATTGGTTCATATTCAAAATAATGATTTCCCCTAAACACATCATGATATATTTTATCAAGGTCAAGCTAATAGATCCAGTATCTTTAAAAGTTACCTTATTTTCTCTTTTTAAGTAGTAAATATACAAAAAGTTTGCACCCTTAGAGAGTTAGATGGCTCAAAAGAAGGAGTTCTGATAAATGTCAATCTTGGTATATTAGGAAGGGACCAGAGTAGATGAAAATATAGGTGATGTCTATGCCTTTCCTGAGAGATATGATGGAAAACATTTGTAAAGACAGACATAGCATCGGGAATGAAGTTCAACCAATCAGCATATTTGAGAGAAAACATTCCTTGTGGGGCTGGAGAGATCCGAGGTTAAGAGTACTAACGGCTCTTGTGAAAACCCATCCTTGATGTCCAATATCCAAATTGTGGTCCACAATTATTTGCAGCTCCAGTCCTGGTAACCCAGTGCCTTTTCTGTCCTACATATACCAACTATATGTACATGTAGGAAAAATATATATAGACATTAAATGAAATGTTAATATAAAGGAAATATAAATTATTTTCATTGTTAAAGTCCTTTATAATTTAAATTTTTCATTAGTTATTCTTTACTTAAAACAGCTAAATATTTGGCTAATGACAATCTTAATAAATGTAGAAAATGAATAAGTTGACTAGCTTTTCAAACATCACATATCTTTAAGCTCCTCCTACCTCAGTATACATGGAAAGGAATACAACCCTTGAGTCACTATTAAGGAATG
Organism: Arvicola amphibius; assembly: GCF_903992535.2. Lineage (NCBI taxonomy): Eukaryota > Metazoa > Chordata > Mammalia > Rodentia > Cricetidae > Arvicola > Arvicola amphibius. The sequence continues at coordinate 89,000,197 of NC_052048.2, forward strand.
AAAAACAATTTCAGAATACTAATTGACTCACATCCGCCACAGAATGTAGGGAAGGAAACCAAGGACATGAGCAGCTATAATTCATCTTAGATAAGAAAAAACAAATTTCTGTCTGCAACTAAAAATTTTCATGAGTTGAACTTCGACACACCTGTACTATGTAGAAAAAAATTCTATTGTTAAGAAAAAGGCAAAAAATTGCTGAGAGTTTGAGGCAAACACTGAAACACCGTTTGTGACTTAGATGCAGATATTGAGGATAAGAGCAAGAGTGGGTGAGCCAAAAGCTATTTCAGATCATCCTTCCTGGGAAATGGGGGAAATGGACTATTATCCAGAGAAATGGGAAAAGAACAAAGAAATGTCAGTCTCAATGGAAAGATGATAGCTTTGGTTTGGCACAAGATGTCCAGGGAGATGGACTTTTTTAAAGAAGAGTTGCCGGATCATCGACCAACTCTGAAGACCCAGGAGAGCAGTCAGACTGTAGGTTGGGTTTTAAAAACTTCTTTGGAGACTTGGGATTTGATACCACGAAAGTGAGTTGGTTCACACTGGAGTAGAACAAACACTGAGTTCACAGACTGTAAGTGGATAATGTGTCAGCTTATCTTCAAAGTGCTCATTATTTATTTCTTTTCTCATAGGAATCACCTCTAATTAGGAGGTGGAAATTAGGGGTATGAATAAAAGAAGATGGTAAGAGTAAACTAGACTAGATATTATTTTTAAATACCATTGTGCATCACTCCATGGCAAATGACAAACTATTACACTCACAAGTGAATAATTAGCATCTCTATTTTTTTTTTGTTCTTATTTACCAGAAAAGATTTCAAATTTTCTGTTTCAGGTGGGTATATCACTGTGTATTATTGCTTAGAATACCTACTTACATTCCACGATTTATTATTAAAATTTCTTATTTTAATGCAGTCTTAGACTTATGCCACAAAAAATAAGTAAAAAGGCATAATTCTAGAATAAAATAAAATTATTTCAGGAAGACAATAGGCTTAAAAACCATGTTTAAATATTTAACTCCCTTTGATATATTATTTAAAAACTAATCCAGCTGAGCCCATCCATGCCCACTGCAGCCACGCAAGCTGGAATTCAGGAAGGAAAATGTGCAACTGAGAAAACTGTTCAGGTTTTAATAGAATTCTGTGAATAATTAAAAGGTCATATGGGTCATATGGGTCATATGGGTCTGTCAATATTTCTTTATCAACTTTCACCCAGAGGCATCGAAATACAGCCTAATAAATGTAAGACAAAATTATCAGAGTTAAGGGAGGGAGGAAGGAAGGAAAGAAGGAAGGGAGGGAGTTTGGGAGGGAGGAACAGGAGGAGAGTGACAGGAGAGGGAAGGAAGAAAATAAAAAAGGGAGGAGGACAGGGGGGAGGGAGCGAGGAAGGGGACAAAAAGCAGAAGAAAAAGTAGCTTTAAGGATCATGTCTTTGATCATGTACGTATTTTAATCATGCCCATATAATTAACACATGAATATATATGATTATACAGAGATTAGTTTTTAACTTTCCCATGATTGTTCTCTGACGCGGGCACTGTGACAGGGCCAGTCTGACTTTAGTAGGGTAGTGGAAGATAGACTTAACATCATCAGTTGCCTGTCCGAATAAATACTACAGAGAAAGTGTATCAGGAGCCTGGGCCTGAGTTCACAGACTGTAAGTGGATAATGTGTCAGCTTATCTTCAAAATGCTCATTATTTATTTCTTTTCTCATTTGCCATGAATGGAGTTCTAGAACAGTCTCTGCCAACAAACCACTTGGAATGTGTTTCTGTTTTGAACGGGGTTGGCAATAGTCATAAGAAAACGTTCTGAAATTCTTGTGCTTCTGTATAGGTGTCCTGGAATACCAGACATCTTCTTAGCAGAAGCCTAACATTTGACTTTTCATTTCCAAACAAAAAAAATTCATATATGATCATTGGGTCTACACCAGTCATGACCTCATCTTTAGTTTATATTAGCATATACACATACATATGTATGTATGGATATACCTATATCTGTATGTACATCCTGCTTTACCCACAAACAGCAACAATATGCTTGCCTGATCAGGAGCTGCATGACGATATCACCAGTTGAAAAAAGAATATAAATGGCTTTTATGTCTATGAATTGGTGTGTTTATTCCATTTAAGAATTATGTATCCCAACCAAATTAATATATTATTTTAGTAGTCTAAAACTGTTGGCACATTCAGACAAGATTTCATTAAATATTTGTTCTGCCTATTACTTAGGATGTTAAATGCTTTCCATAAACTTGTTAACTTTTCATTTATGTAAAATGCCTCTCACAGCCTTTGGGCCAGGGTTTTGTTTTGGGTGAATTCAGTAATCATGTGAAATATTCATCGTTGCTTATTGCCAGATTGTTGCTCTGCTCTGTTTCTATTGACAAACCTCCATGCTAGCATTTGTGAGAAAACCCTTTTTGCGTAGTGATTTTTTGGGGGGTATCTGTACACTTTAGAGATATTTTATGTTTTCCTTTGAGTTTTGGTCATCCATATGCGTTTCCCTATCAGATTATTTTAGAAACATCTTGTCAAATCTCCATGAAACTCCCTCTGAGATTTGCAGAGATTGATTTACTATGTGTGAAATGGCATTTACTTTTATTCTGAGGTGTTTATTTCTAAAATGTATTCTGCATTGCTTTTGCATTAAATATACTTAACATACTCTTTATAAAATCACAACTCCTTTCAAATTGTTATAAAAGCTTAACAATGTTGATATTTGTTTTTATTCTGATATATTGATCTTTTTCATTGTGATTTTTCTTTCATTGACATTTTAAATGTCATTTTCTACTGCACACATAGTTAAAATTTAAAAAAAAACTTACTTTAACTGAAAAAAAATGATTTTATAATGTGAAATATAAAATTTAAATAGCTATTATGTAACTTAGAAACTCTTGTCATCTTTAGGTAATGAGGAAAGTTTGGGAATGAGCAGGGATTTCATTTATAGAATTCATAGAGTGTTCAAACATCATTTTAATTTTTAAGACAGAAAGAAGTGACTTGGGATGGGACCCCATGGCAATCAAGGGTCATTTATAGTTGTTAGCAGAGGTTGAGTTAGCTCATATTCTTTGATTCATACACAACCCCTTAGTGTTCCTCAAATAACATTAAGCTCTCTTTCTTGGTCCTAATAAAGTTTGGTCTCTTCAGAATTCATGTAAAATACACATATCTATATGTGTGGTCTTGTCTTTCTACTCTCCACTGACCAACCTCCATGCTAGCATTGTAGAAATACACCTTCTCTTTGGGGGTTTGCCTCTACATCAGTTAACATGCCTTTTTATTCATTATTGCTTTGTGCTACACTTCTCTGATCTAATAGACTTGTTATCTTAACATACCAGACTTACTCTAGTTTGTGTTATGGGTTCTCTTGCATCTTCATAGACTGGAGAAGAGTTTTTAATATTCAGGGGTAATGGACTAGTCTGGAGAAACCTGTAATGTGATAGAGGGCCACTACAAAAATTCAATTAAAGCAAATGTCGGTTCCTCAACCAATCTAGTAGGAGCATGGCATCAGTACCAGTGTTCCCAGTAGGCACTTCAGGAGAACAACCATAAACATGAGCAGCAGGTACTTATATTTATCTGTCTGAATTCTTCCTCAGATGGGGCAGCTAGTAAAGTTAACATTATCCCCAAAGAGTTCTAGAAAGAAAATCCAACACTGAGCAAATATTAATATTAGACATTAGAGTAAGCACAGGACATTTATTATATGGGGTGCAGTTTTAGGGGGAAAGTGTCTACACACTGAACCTTGTTCTCTTACCCTCTTCTTGTTCTAGCTATGAATTCACCTCTTGCCTGTACTGTGGAAAAAACAGCTAGCTTGCATGACAATTTTGGTCCCACAATGTAGTCCCTAATAGTGAAACACAGTTTTATCAAAGACAGCATAATAATTTAGATGCCACCACAGCATTGGGGTGTTAACATATGTTATCCTTAAGCATCTAAAAAGAACTGCTGGATAAAAGTGAGACATTCATTACTTCCCCTAGCTTTAGGCTGTAACTAATATCATATACTTGCTTACCGGGAAGATTTTAGCCTGCATCCATCTCAGAGAGGAGAGTCATGGCGACTGTCTGAGCCATCTACCTCACTTCCTTCTTCCTGTTCTGTCTACTCCACCCACCTAAGGGCTGGCGTATTAAATGGGCCAAGGCAGTTTTTTTATTAATGAATGAAATCAATACAAACAGAAGACTCTCCCACATCATTTGAGGGACATTCTCCTTCAAACCACCACAAGGGGTGTTATTCAGTGTGAGCTCTGAAATACTGGGGCTCAGATCATGCAAAGTCATATAGACTATGGTATGGATGTTGATTATTGTTCTTTATGAGGCGGGAGTCTGTGCAAGGTTTTGAATAGTGGATGGAGTAGGCATAGCTTACATGTTTTGTGATTCGCTCCTGGCTATTCATTGAGAGGGTACCCCAAGGACAGCTCTTTTATTCAAAGTTGGAGGCAGTACTTGGGTACAGAAAGGGATGAGGAGACAACAGTTTTATATTAAACTTCAAAGCACGATATGTTCTTTTCTCTTTTGTTGATAGATGGAAGATGTGTTGTGAAATTAAGAGAGGAATTAATAGTTTCTCAGTCAGTTTCCTGATGAAGTAGAATGATGAAATGGACTATAAGCTAGGCAGAGTGCAACCAACAAAGTCTTAGGGGTAGGAGAAGGATGATGATGGACTACATTGAGACCATGTTCATGAGACATCAAGAAAGGGGAGCTTGACCATATGCTGATGCACTTTTAATTCAGATGAAAAGTAGAGAGTAGATAAGAAAATCCATCAACTATCTTTTACTATGAGTTCTTTAAGTATCTCCTTGTTCATCCTGGTTTCTTCCCAGGAATGTACTCTCTAGTAGATTTGTAAGCCAAAACATATTCCATTCCGTATTCCATATTCCTTGTGCAAGAGAGATTTATTCTTGCCGGAACAGCAGTACTGCCCTATCTTCCCTTTCCCTTCCCATCCTCGCTTCTTTTCTTCTACTTTCTCTTCATTTCTCATCTCCTTTATCTATAGAATGCATATTACTCATATATTGGACATAAACTATAGAAGCAGACTGTTTAGAGTCTGAATATTGAACCTTACATATGGATAGTGATAATAAGGACAAACCAAAGAACTACCCTAGAGGTAATGTTTGATCTAATAATGAATTGAGCTCATACATGAAGGCCCTACTACATGCTCAGTATTGAGGCAGAACTATTTAAAGAGCACTATGATATTCTTACTTTTATTACTGCTCCTCACTCCATGTGATTTGTCAACATTATTCATTATTTATTTTAAGCTCCTGAAAGATAAAAAGCATGTCTCACTTTCATTTGAGTAATTATAAAAATCCATTTATAAAACAGACATTTGCAGGGACTGTGAAAAACACTCAAGAGATAATGGTGAGTAAGATCAGATAGAATGCACAGTCATGGAGAAGGGTGTTTCTATGAAAGGCAGACCCATATTAATAGGAACACAACATGCTGTAGGTGCCACAGCAATAACATCCACAGAGGGGAGGTGTCTCAGAGAGCCTCCCCATGGAATGCAACGATTAAGATGCAATGAGTACGACCTATCACAGTAAACCAGGAATAGGAGGAAAAAGAATGGGAGAAGGTACTTCA